>NC_141021.1:51070000-51072500 GCF_052040795.2 Danio rerio
TATTAATAAATACTGTACAGATATTGTTCATTATTAGTTCATGTTAGTAAATACACCTTATTGTGAAGTGTGACTGCAGGTTTTCATGTCTTAGTTTTTGAGTGTGTGTGTGCATGTTACCTGCTGATAAATGAGCAGCGTAAACAGTTATCTGGACTCCTGGTCTGAGTGTGAACTGTACCAGGTTCTGATTGAGAGCGCTGAGCACCACTTCTGAAAGCTGAAACACATTAGCAAGAAGATCAACAAAACAGAGGATAGAAGTTAAACAAACATTTATTTATTTATTTATTTATTTATTTATTTATTTATTTATTTATTTATTTATTTATTTATTTGATTGTTTGTTTGTTTAATTAATTTAACTTAAAATTTAAACAATACAAGAGGCAGCACCCAGAATATGCTATTAATTGAGGATAAACAAAAACATTTCTGCTGATTATTTGCTTGTTTTTTGTGCTGTACTTGTGGATTATTTGCAAAACTTTACTGCCTATATTCACTTTTGAAGTTATGACCTTTTAAAGCTGTCAAAGTTTTTAGAAACTCTATTACATACATTAATTTAATTAGATTAAGCTAAATGACAAAGAAAATAAGGGAAGAGTTATTCTTGTTAATTATACAGGAGATATAATTAATAACTGAATATTTTTCAGCTGGTTATTTATTTATTATTTTTGTGAAACCAAGTTTTCTTGTCATCCTGAAAATGACAAGAAAACTTGGTTTCACAAAATTAATTAATTAATATTTAATTAGTTAATTAATATTTAATTAATTATTTAATTATTTGTATTTAATTATTTATTTCATTATTTATTTATTGTTTTTTTATTGTGAAACCATGTTTTCTTGTAATCTAAAAGTAGATTATTTATTGGTTTTCAATATTTATTTGATTGTTTTATATTTTTGTGAAACCAAGTTTTGTTGTCATTCTGAAAGCAGGCTATTTATTTGTTTAAAAATATTATAATTTATTGAGTTTTCTTGTAATACTGAAAGCAGACTATTAATTGGTTTATTTGTTAATTAAATAACTAATTTGTTTGTTTTTTCAATTTGTCTGTCTGTCTGTCTGTCTGTCTGTCTGTTTGTTTGTTTGTTTGTTTGTTTGTTTGTTTGTTTGTTTGTGAAAACCAAGTGTTCTTATAATTTAAAAGCAGGTTATTTATTGTTTTTAATTAATATTTTTTATTTATTTAATATTTTTGTAAAGCCAAGTTTTCATGTAATCCTGAAAACAGGCTATTTATTTATTTGCTTGTTTGTTTGTTTATTGATTTATGTATTTGTCTTATTTGTGACTAAGTGTTATTATAATCTAAAAGCATTTTATTTATTTATTTTTAAAATGCATTTATTATTTATTTATTTTGTTTTGTTTGTTTGTTCTTTTATTCATTCATCTTCTTTTCGGCTTAGTCCGTTTGTTAATCTGGGGTCGCCACAACGGAATGAACTGCCAACTTATCCAGCATATGTTTTATGCAGCGGATGCCCTTCCAGCCGCAACCCATCACTAGAAAAAATCCACACACACTCATTCACTACGGATAATTTTAGCTTCACCAATTCATCTGTACCGCATGTTTTTTGGACTTGTGGGGGAAACGGGAGCACCCAGAGGAAACCCATGCAAACACGGGGAGAACATGCAAACTCCACAATAACCTGTGTGAAGCCAAGGTTCGAATCAGCGACCTTCTTGCTGTGAGGCGATAGAGCTAACCACTGTGCCACCATGACGGCATATTTTAGTTGTTTGTTTATTAGTTTTGTAAAACCAAAATTTATTTATTTACTATTTATGTGAAACCAAGTTTTCTTATAATCCCAAAAGCAGGCTATTTTTTGTTTGTTTTTAATTAATTTATGTGTTTGTTTGTTTTTCATGTATTTATTTACTTATTTATTTGTTTGTTTTTTGTAAAAACCAAGTGTTCGTCTAACATAAAAGCATTTTATTTCTAGTCTTAAAAATCTGATCCAGTCCAAGGGTGAACAACTGCAGTGTGATCTGAACTGTGAGTTTTGTGATCCATTTAACCACACGTTATTAAATTATATATAATCACATAAACCCTGAAGAGCAGATATTAGTGCCTCCAGGTCTTGTAGATGGAGGCAGAGCTTTTGGGTTTGTGAGGTTACAGTATCTGTCATTCAGTGTGTGAGTTTGTACCACAGTAAAGAGATGCTTCAGCATACTGTAAATCATCTCAATCACCTTTACTCGAGAAACACAGATTTACAACATGGGAAGATCTCATTTAGGTTGGACATCATGGTCACACACACGCACGCGCACACACACACACACACACATACACACACACTATCGGACACTTTTATGTCTGCATAAATCTGAAACTCCTCCCAGAATGCAGCTTGTTTGCACGTTTGATTATGGCAGGTTTCTGTTTTACGGGTCTTTCTGAATCTCAGAATAAATTCATTTGTTATTTTAAACTCTTTGATGGACAAATAATGG
>NC_141021.1:51077500-51097500 GCF_052040795.2 Danio rerio
CATCACAAAACCACATCACACCAACATGAGCACCAAACAAACAATCAAAAGTTTCTTTAATAGTTAATACATGATAACATTAAATATGTAATCCATTATGTCAACTCTGAAGAAAAATCTAGGGTACTATTGACAGATTTATTTCTTTAATGGATTCAGCTTAAATCTGATATTACATTCGGATTCAGATTTACTAAATAAGGGTAAATTTGTCCATGAACACATTTAAGTTCAGAAAGCTTGTCCTCATGTTTTATTTTTTTCTTTTACATAAATAATTTTGACATTCTCAATAATGATGAAATATTACTTTATTCTAGTTACACCCTTTACTTTCACAAAGGTTATAAAACAAGCAACCCAGGCTCATTCTAAAATCATACCGGATTATATTTTTGGAGAGCGCCAAATACGTCCCAGGAGGTATGCTTTTTTGCAGTGTTTGTTTTCGCGAATCCACCAGAGGCCACTGTAAATGCTTTTTCAGATCTCAAATTTCTCATGTGAGTGCCATTCGTGCCTGCTGTTCTCATGTAAATCCAGCAGAGTACGCTGTCGAGTGACTGATCGACTGACTGACTGGGTGATCGACTGACCCACCCTCCTCCTTTCCTAAAACCGACCAGCAGTGTTTTCAAAAGCAATCCAGGAAATATAAGCCCCCTGATTTGTAGCACGTTCTCAGATTTGACCACATTCTCATTTACATTTTGTTTTTGTCTTAGCTACTTTATTGGACTGTTTTTCGCTGGACTCGAATGCCATTGTCATGGTCAACTCCTTTCTGTGTCACAAGTATGCCAATGTATGCGGCAAGTCACTAGACCAACTGGTAACAGTGAGAAATCCCTCCATACAGAGGTAATCAGTCAGCTGGTAAGCACAAAGAGGAATAGTGTCTACCACTCTGTAGCGTTTGATTTAAAGACGAAATGCGGCCAAACGTACTTCTGGCTATATAATTCACAATCTCCAGAAATGTATATAGGGCTATGTTTTCAGACTGATGTTGAATGATCTTACCATATTTTACATTATTAAAAACTGATGGGTCAACCAAAGCTAATGATTCGAATGATGAAGGTAAAATATAATAAAAAATCTTAAAACAAAAAGATGCCTTGTATCATGTTATCAGTACATTTACTCATTTAGCAGTGCGCTTTTATCCGAGGCAATTTACAAGTTGGGATAAAAGAAGCACTTTAAAAATCAGTTGCAGTATATAAATCCTTTTTTTTTTCTTCCTTGGCGCAAGTGAAAAGGAGCGAGTTTGCCTTCAGGTGGTTTGTCAAGCCCACTCACCAGCATGAAGCACACTCTGTATCGCACAAAGTTTCCCAAAAAATATGAAGTGCTGATAAGAAAGTATCTGATGTGTATGGAGATGTCTTCTACAGGTGGTTTGTCAAGCCTACTCACCTGTTTGGAGCACACTCAGAAATACACAATGTTTCCCAGGAAATATAGTGTTGTTACGAAAGTGTCTAGTACATACGGAGAAGATAAGTGTATGTCATCTACAGGTAGTTTGTCAAACCCACTCACCTGTATAAAGCACACTCAGAATCGCACAATGTTTCCCAAAAAGTATAGAGTGCTTATAAGAAAGTGTCTGGTGCACATGAAAAGGAGAGAGTGTCTCCTACAGGTGGTTTGTCAAACCCACACACCTGTTTGGAGTACACCCAGAATCGCACAATGTTTCCCAATAAGTATAGAATTCTTATAAGAAGGTGTTTGGTGCACATGAAGAGAAGAGAGTGTCTCCTACAGGTGGTTTGTGAAGCCCACTCATCTGTATGGAGCACACTGAGAATTGCACAATGTTTCCAAAGAAGTATAGAACGCTTATAAGAAGGTGTCTGGTGCACATGAAAAGGAGAGAGTGTCTCCTACGAGTGGTTTGTCAAACCCACTAACCTGTAAGAAGCACACTCAGAATTACACAATGTTTCCCAAGAAGTATAGAATGCTTATAAGACGATGTCTGGTTCACATGAAGAGGAGAGAGTGTCTCCTACAGGTGGTTTGTCAAACCCACTCACCAGTATGGAGCAGACTTAGAATCGCACAATGTTTCCCAAAAACCATTGAATGCTTATAAGAAGGTGTCTGGTGCACATGAAAAGTAGAGAGTGTCTCCTACAGGTGGTTTGTTAAACCCACTAACCTGTAAGAAGCACACTCAGAATTGCACAATGTTTTCCAAGAAGTATAGAGTGCTTATAAGACGATGTCTGGTGCACATGAAGAGGAGAGAGTGTCTCCTACAGGTGGTTTGTCAAGCCCACTCACCAGTATAGAGCACACTTACAATCGCCTAATGTTTCCCAGAAATATGGAGTGTTAATAAGAAAGCACCTGCTACAAAGGGAGAGGAAAAGAGTATACCATCTACAGGTGGTTTGTGAAGCCCACTCACCTGTATGGAGCACACTGAAAATTGCACAATGTTTCCAGAGAAGTATAGAATGCTTATAAGAAGGTGTCTGGTGCACATGAAAAGTAAAAAGTGTCTCCTTCGGGTGGTTTGTCAAACCTACTAACCTGCATAAAGCACACTCAGAATCGCACAATGTTTCCCAAGAAGTATAGAGTGCTTATAAGAAGGTGTCTGGTGCACATGAAGAGTGTGTCTCCTACAGGTGATTTGTCAAGTGCACTCAGCTATATGAAGCACACTCTCAATCTTTCCCAAGAAGTATAGAGTGCTTATAAGAAGGTGTCTGGTGCATACGGGAAGGAAAAGAGTGGTTTGTAAAGCCCACTCACCTGCATTAAGCATCCTAAGACTTGCAAGATGTTTTTTTTTTCCCCAGAAACATGGAGTGTTGGTATGAATGTATCTGGTGCATACCAAGAGGAAAGAGTGTGGGTATATTTAAAGTTTAACTTCAGAAATTACATTTCGGCATAATTTACTCGCTCATGTCTTCTAGATGCGTTCAGTCAGATCTGACATCAGTAATCTCCCACTTCATTGCTTCTAACACATCAGTTCTCCAGTGTTTTTCCCTTTGTCTTCCATGCAGAGACACGCACACAAAAATGGTTTGTGTTTGGAATTAAAATGAGAGCGAGTAAATAAAGACAGAATTTTCATGTTTGAGCAAACTATCCTTTTCAAACTCAATATAAACATGTCAAATCCTCCCTGGTTGATGTTACAAGGTCACCGCGTCCAGCCACTGTTGTCCATCTGTCCACTGCAGAACTCATTACACACATTACCAATAAGCAACTGGAGCAGAACACGCATATGGCTCACATGAGACCCGTCATATCTCATAAACATCCATAAAGAAATTCCCACTGTTGGGTTATCATGCCACAGGGGGAGCGCAGGAAAACGGTAATCATTATTTGTGTCTGTCGTGCCATATGCTTGAATGTTTCTCAAGTTTTTCCTGTCACAGTGGCATGCAGGGAATGAGAATCTGTACGAGCTCAAAGAGTAGATATTTGAGATCTTCAGAGAAAGTGTGGAGCAAGAAAACCCACTAAAGCTTCTGATTGTGCTTGTGTTTGGACAGGTTTTATGGGGAATTTAAGTTTTTTAATCAGTTGGTCAGATAAGATTTCTACATACTTTAATTATTTTATTAAATTAGGCTTCAAATTTGATGAAATGTGAACTCACCTGCATCATGGAGGCTTTAATGACTCGACTCACATCGAGTCTCCATTCGGCCACATCAGGGTTATGATCATCCAGATTGGACGAAAAGGCAAGAAGATGAGACCTGAAGTATTCTGGAATTGAGAAATTGCACAAAAGTCATATTACTGTGATGATTATTGCTTTTTAATCAGAAATTATTGTAGTAATAAGGTTTGGATGCAGATTTTTGTGCTGCAGATTTTATAAAACATTTTAATTCAATTTAGCATTTTTTTGTTTATATTTTAGAATTTGTTTAATTAATTGTAATTTTTTTTAAATAAAGATGGTTGGGATATTTTCTCCTGAAGAAAAAAAGAGTAGTACTTTATTTTTCCTTTGGGATAATATTTACTGTGTAGCTGCTATTATATATATATGAATGAATGAATGAATGAATAATAAATAAATAAATAAATAAATAAATAAATAAATAAATTAATTAATTAATTAATTAATTAATAAATTAATAAATATATATATATATATATATATATATATATATATATATATATATATATATATATATATATATATATATATATATATATATATATATATATATATTTATTTATTTATTTATTTATTTATTATTCATTCATTCATTCATTCATTCATTCATTCATTTATTTATTTATAAAAATATGTTAGTATTCATTAATTCTTTGATTTAGCTTCTCTAATATTTTAGGTTTTATTATATTTTTTGCTCAAAAATAGTTTAACAGGTTTCATTTTAGTTTAGTCTTTGTTGTTGTTGTATTATTAGTGTATCATGTATTATTAGTGTATCACTTTTTTTCCACAATTTGTAGCAGTCTTTTTTATCACACTTTGCCCAATTATAATACCTAAAGTGTTGCATTTGTAATGAACATATAATATCACCGTACTTTTTAACACATATACTATAACAAGATTTATAAAAATACATATTTTTCATATGTTTCCCCGAGTAAATTTTTTTTAGTATTTTAGTATGATTTATTTTTTATTAAAACCATTAATTTGGCATTAGTTTTATAGTATTATAACAATATTAATTCATATTTGTTATGGCTAATATAAAACTAACATTATGATTTAAAAAACTAAACCTGGAATAATATTAATCCAGTTTTTAGTTATAAAAAGTACATGTATTATTTTTTTTTCTTCAATTTAATACTTGAAGTACTTATACATTTCTTTATATATTTGTTTTATTTTATTTAAACTGAAAATTATTTCAAAAAGTGTTAAATATACATCCAGTCAAGCCTGAAATTATTTAAATCCCTGGCAAATTCTGAAGTTATGAAGGATTCTGTGCATTTTAGTTTAATTGTATTGACATTGAATGAACTTATGTAATCAGTTCTGTGTATGTTGGGGTGACCTGTGCCTCAACATTTACAAACCAGCCAAATCTCACAAGAAAATGTAAGTATTTTATGTTTTGTCAGGTTAGTGGCTGATTTGTGTGAGTGAATTACGAAAGTCGTATGAATATGTATGATTTTAAAAAGGAGTGGCACTCAACCTTGCCCCTAAACCCAACCATCATTGGGTGATAAACAAATTGTACTAAATTGTACAAATTAGATTGTACAAATTCATACGAATTACCACTAAATCAAAAAGTTATGAATTGCCGTGAGATTGTGTTTTACAAACTGATAGGTGTGAACTAAATGATACTTTTACGATAGGTGTAACCCTTTCACGATCTCAATGGGTATAAACAAAATAACAACTGAGACATCTGATAAGAGGGTTCGGCTTAGCCTAGTAAACACAAAATGGTTTGTTTGTAGCTAGTATAACGTCTGTCTAGCAGACAGTAGGGTTAAGTTACTTGAAGACTGACAGGTTAACATCGATGCTGAGGAACTATACAATTCAATGTCTTCAATAAAGTCTTCTCCCTGTAAGAATATTGGTCACCTTACTTACTGTATGTATTAGAGTTATCTAATACATTGGCAGGACACCCAAGAACAGTTAAGCCAAATACAGCAAAATTTAACAGTTATTTAAAGAAATATTTTTCCTTAAATATTAGTTCTACAATACTGCTATGATAATCTTAATATTTTTTTGCGAGAAGCCTGTGCTATTTCCAGTCAAAAATAAAAAAATAAAAAAATAAAATAAAATAAAAAACTTGCTGGCTGAATAAAAGTAACTTTTTTGAAGAAAGCATTTTTTTTCCAGAAATTGCCACACTGAAAATTTTGTCATTGGATTTATGCATTTTTTAGGGTAAGTGGTTGCAAACAATTTATATAGGCTAGATTTAAACAAAGAAAGTCCGTTGAACATTTTAGACATATTTGTTTGTTTAAATTCAGTCCATAAAAATTGTTTGCAACCACTTACCTTAAAAAACGTAGTAAATCCAATGAAACTTTTTTTTTTTTCCCAGTGCAGAAGTATAAACAATTTTGGATTAGACTGTATATGCTTTAAACAATTTAGTTCTTATTTAACAAGACTAGCTTTAATCTGTTTGCTCTCTGTGGTAAGCTCACCGTGGACGGCGATGGTTTTCCTGTCCTGCAGGATGTTGTTCCCAGCAGAAACCTGTACGGTGACGATGCTGATTCCCTCTCTGGAGAAGGTGAAGGACACACTCCCATCCAGCGTGATCACAGGCTGCGAAAAACACCATCACACACACACACATACTCTCGAGAGATACTCCTGTCAGCACAGTTTATTTACATGCTGCTCACAGAGACACACACATAGGTGAGAGACACATGAACACTTTACCTCGGAATTGTTCCCAAACCACCAGATGTAGGTGACTGTTCCTACTTGGCTGGGGTAGAGAACCACCGTCAGATTGACTTCTTTATTTTTCACAGCTACAAAAGGAGCGGAGAGATGGATAGAGTCCAACTGACCTGCTCAGAGAGAAAGAGCGAGAAAAAGCGAAAGAGAGAGAGACGAGAAAAGAAGTGAGTTACGAAAACTGGTAGTGTTTTTCTAGTTCTCATGTTTTGTTCATTTAGGGATTTTCAAGCCTAAACAGATGGGGTAAACCATATTATGTTTTAAAATAAATAAATAATTGTATATAACTTTGGATAAGTAAAGTTTATAGTGCAGTTTAGTGTTTTCAAAAGGACAATCAAACAAAATATGCAAAAATATAAATAAATTTAACCACTTTGCATGCAGTGATAGTAAACATGTTTTATTTATTAAAAGACATATTTTAACTGAACAATGATACATTAAATTAATCAAAAGTGATTATAATTGTTATGATTATCAGCGATGTAGACAGATGTAGCGATGTAGAACACTGAACTACATATCCCATTATGCAATGCATTCACACATCAGTTTCACACACCCTGATCTCACAAGGAAACATCACTATTTTACATTTTGTCAGTTTATTGGTTAATTCCTACGAATTCGTAGGAAAATGTATGATTTTAAAAAGGAGGTGTGGCTCCCAACCATCTTTGGTGGATAAGCAAATCAAACTAAATTGTATAAATTAAATCATACAAATTTACACAAATTACCAACTAAAACAAAAAGTTACGAATTGCAGTGAGATTGGGTTTCAGCTCACCTCCTGATTAGACATACAGCTGTAGCCCATCATTACTGATTACTGGTACTATATATACATCACATACACACACCCAGTGCTGAGTCTTGTTTCCCTTTAGGAAGCATTTCAAAGTGTTTGCTGGATTGCCTAGATGTGTTTTGAGCTTTGTTTGTTGTGTTGTTTATGTTTGTTTTTCCTCCTACCGCAACCTTTTACTACACTTTATTACACTGACAACGCTTTTAGATTATCTACATGGAACTGTCTTTTTCTGTTTTTAACCCTGCCTAGTTGACCATCCAAGTGATGTTATAAATATAAGCAATAATACACAAGTAGCAGTGCGATGTGGCTGTATATTGGCACTGGTGGGAGGTGTGTACTGGCTCGAGGCCACAGGCCGAGTGCCTTAATGTCCCACCCGTGATGATATACATCGATATTGCACTTCTACGAGTGTGATATTGCATTTATACAACAGTTCGACTACATAATTGTGTGTATAAAAAAGAAAATCAAATAAGAGTCTCAAAAATCCTTCCAAACGAGGAACTACTTCATTCTGCCATTCATTCACCTTTTCAGCTGACAGTCAGAACAGGAGAAACCTTTGCTACTTCAACATCACTTAAGAGCTAGTATTTGTAGAATTGCCTAGCGTAATGTCTAAAGTGATAAAACAGCTGATTTTGCTCACATTTTTTAGATTATAAGACATGAAATGCCATCAGTCTACAGAGATTTCCCAGTATTTCTCTGTCGAGATAAGGATATTACAATAATTAACCCTGAAAAAGCCAAAGCAAAGCAAGTACTAGTAGATCACTATAGTATAAATACAGCACTACAACATACAAAAGAGAAAGGTAAACTTAGAACTTCACTTGCCCGTTTTACAATGATTTGATCAGGTGTTATTTGAAATTTAATTTGGGAGTTTTTCTCCCAAGGACTTATTATGAGCTCTCTGTCGCCATCTTATGGCATCAACATCAACTTTCTTTGCTCTGCTCAGTATGACAGGTTGATGGCCGCCAACGCACTGAACCTCCGAAAAAATGAATATTTAAAATTTAAAAAATCCTTATAAACAAACTGCATAGCTGCAAACTACATTCTTGCCTAAAAAAAGCCTCAAAAGTAAATTATGTTATCCAACAGCTACTATATTTGTCGAACTGTAGTGAATTGCTCACTCTTCTGCTTGTCCCTCTATATGTTGGCGTTTTAATACACAAAGGTGAAGAGGCTGTACGAGTGCTGTTATTGCAGAATATCGCATGGCTATCTATCAGCCAATCAGATTTGAGCACCAGACAGAACTGCTGAATAAAATTAAATAATATAACTGGATATTGCTGATTTTATTTAATGGAAACTTCTTACTAAACCTCTACCTAACAATTCCAGCATATATGTATGCATTCATTTACAAAACTTCTGCTCATGATAGAGTCATCTGTAAATAACACTCTTGCACCAGATGCTCAGTTTGCTTTGTTTGGCACCACAGGATTGACAGACTGAAAATGTTCCTTCTTCCGGATCAATATGTCACTGCAAAGACTTCTGTCTGAATGTCTGTCTGTCTTTCATTCTGAATGGCTTTCTGAATGTGGCTAGTAGGTGGACATAAGAGAAAAGCTTCAAGTTTGAGTCACGTAATCTCTAATAAATGATGGTGAGCTTCTTCCCATCAAACACACACAAAGACCACTAAAAAAAGACACAAAATGTCTACGCCATCTGCTCGGAATGTGCGAAAATAATGTCATCCAACATTAGTACAACACTTTGTTACATAATAAGAGAGTTTTGTAGAGCCAGACTTTTAGGTTACTGGCATCAAATCAAATCCATTTTTTGGCCAAAAACCACCCACACAGTCCAGAAGAGGCCGTTTGACCAACATGTGAAATGACCAATCACACTTTTCACCCTTCTTCAGAACATTGCAGGACAGGAACGTCTGAAATTAATGTTGTTGATTTGTTTATTTTAATTGATTTCAGTTTTAATGAGCAGCAGTTTCATAACTGGTCTAAACTATAATTTAAAACAATATTAAATAATTGTAAATGTGGAGTTTGCATGTTGTCCCTGCGTTCGCATGGGTTTCCTCCGGGTGCTCCGGTTTCCCCCACAGTCCAAAGACATGCGGCACAGGTGAATTGGGTAGGCTAAATTGTCAGTAGTGTATGAGTGTGTGTGTGTGTGGATGTTTCCCAGAGATGGGTTGTGGCTGGAAGGGCATCCGCTGTGTAAAAACTTGCTGGATAAGTTGGCAGTTCATTCCGCTGTGGCGACCCCGGATTAATAAAGGGACTAAGCCGACTAGAAAATATATAAATTATGATATTGTGTATCGCATTAAATCTCCAAAATACAACATAAATGGTATTTTTGACTCATTTAAAAAGAATTGTTAGTGAAAATTTTATTTTACAGTATGTACAGTGGATGACAGTTCAATATGACCAATACCGCTGCATCTGACGCTAAGGGATTAACAAAATGTTTTTACAATAGGTGTAACCGCAGTTTGCAACTGTGCCACTAGGGGGCACAAAGGGATGGGATGCGAATGAACAGACATATACAGCTGTAAATCCTCTGCTACTTGTAAATGAAGATGCAACAATGAAACAAAGCATTAAAATTCATTTATAAAACATTAAAAACTTGTTAACAAGCTTTATTATCATTGTAAACTTGTTAAGTGCAATATAGATTAATTTTGGAAATTAAAACAAAAGATATAAGACAACTAAAGGGAAAGTACTAACATTAAATAATGAATAAATAAATAAATAAATAAATAAATAAATAAATAAATAAATAAATAAATATTTGTTTGTTATTTTAAAGTAATAGGACTAAGACAGCCGATAAATAAGCTTTTTCATTTACACTTTCTTTGTTTATTATATTTTACTTTTTCATTGTACAGTATATAATTTCTTAATTATTGTACATAAATAATAAGTGAATAATGAAATACTGTATGCATATATATATATATATATATATATATATATATATATATATATATATATATATATATATATATATATATATATATATATATATATATATATATATACACACATATATAATTTTCTTTTTATTTTAATTTTTTTATTATTATTTTTTTCAAGATATTACTAGCAAAACACAAAGAAACAGTCTGGCTCATGGACAAGAGCTCTTAAGTTGAATGCTACTGAAAGCATTCGAATAAACTGACCTACCTCAAGAATTTGTTCATCTGAATGTTTTTGATTCACTAAATAGAATTAGTTCATGAGAGTCATTTGTTAGGGAGTCAAACTAAACAAGACATATTGGATTTTTTTTAATAGACACAAAGAGTTAGAATCAGACATTTCGTTCAAACTAAATCTTCCTTTAAACTAAAAGCTTTAAAGCAGTAATTGAATTGAATATTACTAATTTAATACAATAGTATAATTCTTAGTACACACAGTACTGTATGAAGTTCAAGCAGTATGACATAACTGTAAACTGTTTTGATTTATGTGAAAGGAATTGTTCATAAGAGTCATTTGCTTTGTGATAGGAAAAAACAGATTTGTTAGAGAATTAGGCAAGGATTTTACCTTTTTATCTGAATCTTTTTGATTCACTAAATAGAATCAACTTATAAGACCATTTGTTCAGGAATCAAACTAAACAAGGTATATTGGAATTTTTGCACATGTAGAGAGGATGGATACAAAGAATTAGAATCTAAAATCCCATTTGATTTAAACTTTCTTTAAACTAAAAGCTTTAAAGCAGAAATTGACCAACATTTTATTTTTATTTGAATAAAAAACACAGATCTTAATACAAACTGTGTACTTTAAAGTCTCAGGAGTACGACATGACAGAAAATTGTAAGCCGAATGATTTAAAAATAATACTAGAGTCATTACTTTAGAAATAAGTAAAAAAAAAAATGACTCGTTTGAGAATCAGGCAAGGATTTTACATGCATGAATCTCTTTGTACGACTGTTTTTGATTCACTAAATAGAATCAACTCATAAGAGTCATTTGTTCGGGAGAAGTTTGGGACATTGTTCAGTACATCATTTGTATTGTATGTTTGTATAAAATCCATTAGAAATAAATCATCTTTCAAAAACTATCAAGCAAAGATTTACCAACATAATATGAGTAATTTAATAAATTAGCACTCATGACAATTCTTAGTTCATACACTGCAGTAAAAATCTTAAGAGCACAACATACTGTAAGAGTAAACTGAATGTTTTGATTCAATTTAACAGAATTGTTCATGAGAGTCATTTGTTTATAAATAGATACAAAAAACCTGACTTGTTTGAGAATCAGGCAATGATTTACAATATGAATCTTAATTCAATATGAATGTTTTTGATGAACTAAATAGAATCAGCTCATGAGATTCAGTTGTTTGGGAATCAAACTAAACAAGACATAGTGTATTTTTGTAAAATTTCCATTAGAATTAAATTGTCCATTAAACTAAAAGCTTTAAATCAAAAATTGACCAAAATATTATGTTTAATTTGACATAATAGTACTCATGAAAATTCTTAATTCATATTCTGTATAATGTCTCTGGAGTACAACATAAGAGTAAACTATGTTTTGATTTATTTTTTAAAGAGTTGTTCATGAGAGTCATTTGTTTGGAAACCTAAAAAACTGACTCATTGAGGATTTTAAAGTATAAATCTCTTCATCTGTATGTTTTCGATTCACTAAAGATTCACATGAAATTCACATGAACTGAGTCATGTGAGCCATTCATTTTAGTTTTTCACTTTAGAAATAAATGTAACAGTTTGATAGCTGCTAATTGTAAAAGTAACACTAGGTAAAGTTCATCAGTCCAGCACGATATAGTTTAGATCCCCGGGACCTTCATCTTACACTAAAGTGTCTTTCAGCAATAACTGAGAGGGATGATTCCAATCTCATGGTCATAGTTAGAGACTACGAGCCTGAAATCCAAATTGCTTAATGCCGAGTTCAATAGCACCAAGGCCAAATGAGATTTTTTCTGGTCAATAAAGCATAAATGAGACTCAGCGGGTCTGTAAAATACATCAGGGATATAAAAGCAGGCTACGATATGGCTGTCTGTGTTATGCATATTGCTACTCCCACGTCTTGGCTTACATGTAACGTGTAGGAAGAGGAGCACCGTTTCTGAGCCCAGACTGTTCTCCGCCGTGGCTGACACTCGGTAGATGCCCACAGTCTTGTAAATGTGTTTAATGCCATCCTCGATGGAGCTCACGTTGGAGTAAGTGAAGGCGTTTCCATCGCCGAAATCCACAGTGATGCTGGTTTTCGATCCGTCACCCTGGAAGGAAAGTAAGGATAATAACATGAAACATCAATAAAATAAAAAATCAGAGGGAAAAGAAGTCACAGGACGTTCTGTAATATTGCAGAATATTTTTCACACTTAGCTGAGGATTGATAATAGAGCATGTTTGGCTTGCTGTCCACTGAATTTGTTCACTTGGCCTATTCCTTGATTATTAGGGGCTGCCATGGTGGAATGAACTGTCAACTATACCAGCATAAGTTTATGTGGTGAATGCTCAATACTAAAACACTCATAATGTACCAGTTTGGTTTATTCATTTCACCTACAGTATAACGCATGTCTTTAGACTGTGGGAGGAAACGGGACTACCTATGGGAAAAATGCTAACTCCACTAAGAAACACTAACTGGCCCAGTCTGGACTCGAACCAGCATCCTTCTTTCTGAGAGGCTAGAGTGCTAACAGTGCTACAGTGCATTGAGCCGCCGTGCCACCCTGTCCTGGATTAATCAAGGGGATTGGGGTGGATGAGAGATTCTTTAAGATGAAGATGATAATATTATTATTATTATTATTTATTATTATTAATTAATTATGATAATTATTATTATTATTATTATTATTATTATTATTATTATTATTATTATTATATATCTGATAATATTTTTTTCTTCTGGAGAAAGTCTTATTATATATATTTGACAAGATGTTTGTGTATTTTCACAGCAAAACAATAAAATTAAAAATGTCAGATTTTTTTTTTCAGATAGTTTTGAAAAAAAAAAAAAAAAACAGCCAAAAAAGTCATAGAAAACACAACTGTTTAAAACTCTTGAAAACAACAGCCAAAAATGTTTCTGTAATATTAAAGTACTTTTTTTCTTAGAAAGAAAGCAAGACTGTTTTCAAACAAAACAAAACAAAAAAGACACATTAGACACATTAAAAAAAGGAACATTAAAAAAAACGTCCAAAAACATGTCTCAATTTTCTAAAAATAATATTAAAGTTATTTCTTCTTAAGCAAAATGGTTTTGATACATTGTTGAAAAACAACTGTTTTAAAACATCAAAAAAAAATCATATAATATTTGTTATATTTTAGTATTGTTTTCTTTTTTTAAAACAAAAAGCAAAGTTGTTTTGGAAAAAAATCTGACGGAATAAGTTTCTGTATTTCTTGAGTATTTTTCACATTTTCTTAGGCATAAAGAAACATTTTGTTTTGTTTTGAAACATTATTGAAAAACAAAAAAAAAGTTTTGAATCATTAACTAAACAGGCACAAAAATCATAACTTTTTGTAATATTAGAGTATTTTGTTTTATAAGACAGCAAGCAAAATTGTTTAGAAAAAAACATTTATTTATATTCTTAGACAGAAAGCAAAACTGTTTTGAAACCTCATTGAGAAAAAAAAAAAAAAAAAAACGCCAAAAAGTCACATAACTTTCTATAAAATAGGAGATTATTTTCCTTTTTTCTTAGACAGAAAGCAAAACTGCTTAAAAGAACAAAAAAAGAGCTCAATACCTCCTCCAAGAAGACAAGGAATGTGACGTTGCTGGCCAGAGTGGCTGTGAGCTTCCCTTCGCTGGTCACTAAATGAAGGCCACGAGGAGCCTGACTGGGGCACAGCTGTCTGCGGGCCGTGTATCGCTCTATCACACCGCCTGTGCAGTTATTAGACACAACCTTCCTGTACCTGCAGACACACACACACACACACACACACACACACACAAACTCATATTGAATCATTTGTATTCTGAACATTGTAATCCACTCTTAAAAATAAGTATTTAAATACTCTTGCATTTTATCATGATCAACAAAACGTCTTCATATGGAGAGTTCAGATGCAAAAACCTCTAAAGTGTCATCTGAATTTTTATAATAAACTGAGCATGTTTACCAACCCAGGATCATTATTGATACGTACCCCTGTATGCATTTCTGGAGATCACAAAATAAGTCCCAGCAGGTTCATTGTTTGTTTTTGTTTTCGCAAATCCATTGTGTACGCTCTTTCAGATCTCAAATTTCTTTCGCGAGTGCCATTTACGCCTGCTCTTCTTGCATAAATCCACAGGAGGCCACTGTTGACAGACTGACTGACTGATCAATCAACCAAGCAATCCCCCCAGCCACCTCCTTCCTTAAATCTAACTGATAGTGTTTTCAAAAGCACTGACTGACCCAATCTCCCACTTTCCCTAAACCCAAACGACAGTGTTTAAAAAGCAATCGAGAAAAATAATTGCTCTTGCTGATGCCAGATTTTTACCACATTTTTAGATCTTACCCATGTTCTCACCCTGTTATTTACTTGTAATGCCATCCATACAGAGAAAAGCATAAAAAGAAACAGAAGCCATCAGTGGTGTCATACCACCCTGTAGCGTACATTTTAAAGACCAAATGCAGCCATACGTAGTTCTGGCTACATAATTCGCACTCTCCAGAAATGTATACAAGGGTACGTTTTCACAATGAGCCTGTCAACATTCACACCATTTTTTCAGGCTCATGTGTGTAGCTTCGGTAATATCACAGCATTGGTTATTTTCTATTAGTTATTATCTAAATTTCAGAAGTTTTTGCATCTGAAATCTTCATATGTAAACTCAAAAATAAGAGATTCTAACAAGATGAATCTAGATGAAGATGAGCAAGATGAAGCACTTGATCACATTACCCCCAATATTCAATCATCAGCATTCAATTATCTCTTCAAATAGTTTCATATTTTATCTCTACATAAGATATGATCTTTACACCATTTGTATATTTCTGTAAACAAACACAAATCCAAAACCTTATATGGTGCTAGGAACAACCATCAACTAAATATTTACTATGCATTCACCAATTTGTGCCAATTAAACAATCACCTTTCTTCATTCACATATTACTTTAATAATACATTTTTTTACACACCTTTTTAGTATTTGGACACTGTTTTAACCTATTTTCTAGACTATTCCACAATTTTACCCCACACATAAACTTATCAGTCTGATTCCAAGAGGAAATTGAACTATTTAACATATTGTCAGTTTAGTGGCGAAATCTGCACCATATCGTGCAAGAAAAGTACGATCTGTTTATCTTTGCGTGTGCAGATATTATTTACCTACACTGTAAAAAAAAATGGGGTGCCGGAAAAAAAAAGAAGTAAAATAACAGACGTTACATTACAGAAATTTACCGTAAAATAACAGCTATTAAATTAAAGGAATTTACCAAAAAATAACTGACGTTATATTAGAGAAATTTACCGTAAAATAACAGAATTTAAATTACAAAAATGTATCATAAAATAACACATTAAATTACAGAAATTTATCATAAAATACCAGCCATTAAATTACAGAAATTTAACGTAAAATAACAGCCGTTTAATTACAAACAATTACCGTAAAATAACAGATGTTAAATTATAGAAATTTACTGTAAAATTACAGCTGTTTAATTACAAAAAATTACCATAAAATAACAGACGTTAAATTACAGAAATTTACCGCAAAACAACAGTTGTTAAATTACAAAAATTTACCATAAAATAACAGACGTTAAATTACAGAAGTTTATCATGAAATAACTGCCGTTAAGTTACAGAAATTTACCGCAAAACAACAGACGTTAAATTACAGAAATTTACCATAAAATAACATGTTAATTAACGAAATGTAATTAAATTTACATTTCTGGTAAAATTCTTATTTTTATTTAACGTCTGTTATTTTATGATTAATTTCTGTAATTTAATTAAATTTAATGTAATTTAACACCTTAGTTGCCGAAAAGCAACGTAAAACAACAAATATTATTTTTCTATTATTAATATAATTGTTTTTTTTTTACTGTTGTATTTATAAAACATGGTCTTATTCTACCTCCCTAATTCTACCTAATACCTAAATCCAACTACTACCATAAGTATTAATAAGCAGCAAATTAGTAGTTTATTATGCTAACAGTTTTGTTTAATGATTTGTTTATAGCATCAATTGTTACTTTAAATAAAGTGTTACCAACATTTTTTAAAGCATGCATGCGTTATCTACTGTATAAACAATATAACGGGTGCTAACAGCTTGAATGAGATAGAAAAAGTACATTTTATCAGTGCTCTATGTCCTTCTTTCTATTTCAGACCACGAATAGAGACATTATAAAAAATGTCATGCTGCCACTTGTCTATATAATGGTAGTGAACAGCATCAGACAATAGGTTTTGCTGAGTAATGAGCTGAATTCATTGTAGTTTTTTTTATTTTTTTTTTTTTTATATAAAATCCTGACCTTCGCCATTTGTATCTGTTCTAGACTGTGTGTTCAAGAGTCTGCTCACCTTTATTTCAATAGGATTTTATATAATACTGATTGCGTCAAAGCAGCTTTACAGACAAAGAAGTAGTGAGGTATGAAGATTCGTCAATGTGAACGTTCACTACATCAGCGATTTATGCAGAAATGTTGAGTTTGAGCACTCAAATATTATAAAACAGGAGAGTTTATTAGTGTCACAGTTCATATAGATATGTCTAGAAAGAAGGATTTAATTCAATCATTCATTCATTCATTTTCTTTTCTTAGTCCCTTTATTAATCTGGGGTCGCCACAACTTATGCAGCAAACGTTTTACGCAGCAGATGCCCTTCCAGTTGCAACCCATCATTGGGAAACATCCACACACACTAATTCACAAACATACATTATGACCAGTTTAGCCTACCAAATACACCTGTACCCAATGTCTTTGGATTTGTAGGGGAAACCGGAGCACCTGGAGGAAACCCGTGCAAACACAGGGAGAACATGCAAACTCCACACAGAAATGCCAACCGACCCAGCTGAGGCTCGAACCAGCAAACTTCTTGCTGTGAGACCATCGTGCTACCCACTGCACCACTGTGATGCCAGAAAAATGTAATAAATAATATTAGTTAAAAAATCAAGATTAAAATTAGGGTGCACCGAATTTTTGGCCAATAAATTGTGGCATTTTCGGTTTCAAGCCAAAACAAAACATGCCGCAGTTTGAGGAAAAATACAGTTTATTCTATTAATAATAATAATAATAATAATTATATTTATTATTATTATTATTATTATTATTATTATTATTATTATTATTATTAACCATTTTAAATAAATAACGCATTAATTCTTATGTAGTTTTTTTTTAATAATTCTGTAACTATTACTATTTTTTAAATGCAATATAATAATATTTTTGTTTGTATAAATTATAGTTCATCAGAATATTATTGATAATATTTCTATGATAGAATTTGCAATTAAAAATGCAGATCAAACTTGGAAGAAAGGGAAATTATAAAAAAGAAACATGCAATCATGTATTAAATTAATAAATAATTACTACAAAGCATTTTTTGACCGAATGCATTCAGTTTTTACAATTTCAGCTAAGTATTTTCATTTCAGTGAATCCGTAATTAAAATTACGAATAATCCTAACTAGTTTTTTACTCACTGAGCTGAATATCTCCAGACTGAGCTCTGCTTACCAGATACAATTCCGAATGGCGGCTGGCCATTATGGCAACTTAAATGAACACAAAAAATGTACAGTATGTATCTCAGGAAAAGAATATTGACATATTTCTATTTATTTTTTTACTTTTCTTCTTACAACGTAGAATCTCAAGAACACACAATTGAATACAAAGACTGCTGGTCAAAGTTAGGAGTCTTGATAAATAAAACTTGGCATTTTTAACTAGCTTTTCAGCAAAGCACTTTTTTTTAATACAAAATGTGTTTCTTGAGACCATCCTGTGATACTTTTAAATCTTTGAACTTAATGCTGGTTGCTATTCATTGCCATTATACGGATAAATGCCAGAGAGGGAGTTCTTAAAAAGAAATTTAAAATAAAATAAAATAAAATAAAATAAAATAAAATAAAATAAAATAAAATAAAATAAAATAAAATAAAATAAAATAAAATAAAATAAAATAAAATTAAATTAAATTAAATTAAATTAAATTAAAAATAATAATATAATATAAAATAAAATAATCCTAAGTAAAACCTCATTAAGATTTGTATAAATAAATTAGTAATAAATTAGGTAAGTAAAAAATTAACAAATAAATAAATACTTTTGGAACCTTTTTGATACATTTAAAGATGCAAAATAAAAAAAAAAAGTAAAAATAATAATAATAAATTTAAAAACTTGATTGGTCCCTGGACCATTGCTATAAATCAGCTACAGTATGCATAAATCACATGAAATATTGTTCTCACCCAGTGCTGTTGAGGAATGTGTGCTCTGTAGTGCAGGTTCGAGACATGGAGGACGGTGGAAACCAGAACGCTGGAGTACATTTCCCATCAGTCCTTCTCTCAAAACCATAATCACTGGTACAGAAGAGAGAGAGAGAGAGAGAGAGAGAGAGAGAGAGAGAGAGAGAGAGAGAGAGAGAGAGAGAAAGAGACTCCTAATTAATAAAGCATTTCAGAATCAGAAACAGAATGAGCTCAATTCAGCCACTATTTGTACATAAACAGCTATACAGTACTCAATACAGTATAGTACAGTACATAACTGCGCCACACTTTATTTTAATATAAAATTTATGCTATAAACAAACCATTAATTAATACTTCTAGCTCAATAAACTACTAATTAGCTGCTTAATAATAGTAAGGTAGTTTATGTATTGGGTATGATTATATTTTTGTCCATCATTGCTGGAGGACTTTAGAATAATTGTCTGTCATAACTCTCACATTAATCCATACTTCCCTGACATTTCTTGGATAAAGACGATGTTCATGTAGAAAAAGAGTCGAGAGGTCATAATATTGAATATAAGTCTGATTTCTATATAATATACAGTATATGCCGCTATTATTAATGTGACTGAATATGACTTTGGCACTTCTCGCCACTGAATGGAGCATTTTGTAGAATCTGTCAAGAATATCATTTAGTGTAAAAGACTTCAACTAGACATTCTGAACTTATTATAAGTCTCCATTGCATGCTTTAATGTATTTCTTTTCTGTAATGGTTTTATGAACATTGTATGGACAGGGAAAGTAGAATATGTCGTTCATATTTAACATAACCTCAGAATAAAACGGACATATTTACATAAAAAGGCGACATTTTGACAGGAGTGTTTAAATTTAAATGAAATAAATAAAAAAATATATATGAATACAGATATAAATTTAAATAAACAAATCTAAAAAATAATCAGCCGATTAATATAAGTTATTACAGATAATATAATAATTTTAACAACAATTATTGTTTTGCAATTTTTTTAATTCATATAAATATAAATAAACAAATACAAAAACTGCTATTATTTTAGTGTTATATATATAAAATAAAATAATATTCCACTATTTTGGTTACCCAAAATAATTTTGGAAAAAAGCAATTATTATTTTGATAAATGTGT
>NC_141021.1:51100000-51125000 GCF_052040795.2 Danio rerio
TACTACTACTACTACTACTACTACTACTACTACTAATAATAATAATAATAATAATAATAATAATAATAATAATAATAATAATAAACTTAGAACAAATAAAATAGCATTACAATTCAATAATTTGGCTATTACAAAACAAACAATTTGGGACATCAAATTAAATTAAAGTAATTTAAAAGTTATTAAAAGTAACAATAAGTAATTAAAATCACCTGTTTTCAGTCTAACTAAAAAATTGTTGGTCACACTTTACAATAACGTTCATTAGTTAATGTTAAGTAATGCACTTACAAACATGAACAAACAATGAACAATACGTTTACTACAGTATTTATTCATGTTAATAAACGTCAGTTAATAAAAATACAGTTCACTGTTAGTTCACGTTAACTCGTGCATTAACTAATGTTAACAAGCATGGAGTTGAATGTTAATAATGCATTAGTAAATGTTCAATTATGATTAATAAATGATGTACAAGTGTTTTTCATGATTAGTTCATGTTAGTAAATGCATTAACTATTGAACCTTATTGTAAAGCGTTACAATTTTTTTATTATTATTTTGATTATTTAGTTTGTTTTTGTTTGTTTGTTTTTTCACTTTTTACGAGACTTTTTTTTTTTTTTGCAGCACTCAATTAAGAGAATAATCAATTATTTTTCTCCTGTGCTTCTGTGCTGAGTTATAACTCACTTTATTCTTTTTCAAAGTATAATATTACACTGTACTCTTGAAATTCAGTCCTCTATGAGCTTTAGTAAAACATCAAAGCAGCTCAACAAGTGTTAGACCACAACCTTAAAATCTCAATAAGGAAAAAACACCACTTACCACTCAAAGTCCGACTCGGTGCAGTGACAGGGCTCAGAGATCATGGTGACGGAGTAGGTTTTACCCATAACACACCTGGCTGTGGCCTTCAGCTTCCTGTAGACTCTTTTAACTCCCATAAGGCATCGCTCGCCCTACAACGCAGGATTTCAACATACACAGACATACGCACACACACTATTATTATCTACAATAAACTGGCATATGGTGCTCTCTTTCAGGTTTATTTCAGTTCTCACATAAATAATTCATAACAGTGAAGCATGTGTGCTTCACTCTCAATATAGAAAAAAGAAAGATGACGAAAGAAAATAGGAAGGAGGGAAAGAAAATATAGTTTCCACTCATTGTGCTGCTTTTTTTCCTTTCTTACATTCAAACTCAAGGTTGTATTTGTGACAAGTTTCAGGATATTAATGTTAAAATCTTTTTTTGTTTCCATTCGTCAAATTAGTGCACTGAATATTTAATTTCATTTATAAATATAATTAAATATTGATTATGAATATTAACAAAATAAATACACAAATATAAAAAATAAACACACAACTATAAACAAATAAATGTAATTTGAATTAATTTTATTTATTTAAAATTTTAATTTAATTTAATTTTTACATTTAATTCATTTGATTTTATTTCATTTTAAATATAAATATAATTAAATATTATATAAACACAATAAAATATTGTGTATAAATATAAACAAACAAATATAAAATAAGATTCATATATTTTTTTTTAATATTTTAAAATATTGTTTATTTTTATATTTACATTTTAAATGTAAATACTATCAAAAATTATAATAATATAATTAAATATTGATGATAAATATAAACAAACAAATACACAAATATAAAAAAACAAATATAATTTAAATATATTTTATTTATTTAAAAATTTATTTAATTTTATTTAATTTTTAAATGCAATTTTATGTAATTTTATTAAATTTTAAACATAAACATAATAAAATATTGTATAAATATAACTAAATATTGTTTTATAAATATAAGCAAACAAACATTAAAATACTAATAATTTGTTGACATTTTATTTTAAATATAATATTAATTAATATAATATAAAAAAAATATTGATATATAAACAAATATAAACAAATAAATTTGATTTAAATTAATTACAATATTTTTTTTTTGTATTTTTTGTAACTTTTATTAATTTAAAAAAATGAATTCTGTTGAACGCAAAAGAAGATATTTTGAGAAATGCTGGTTAATGCCACCCACTGACTTCCATAGTAAAAAAAAAAAAAAAAGAATGGGTGGCATCAACCAGAATTAAAAAATATATATATTTTGTGTACAACAAAAATAATGGACTTACATAAGTTCTGAAAAAATAAGGGCGAGTAAATAAAGACAGTTATTTCATTTTTCTTTTTTTGCATGAACTATCCCTTTAACTAGAAAAAGATCAATTATTTTAGTGACTACTTTCTGTGCCAAAATGTATGCTGTTTAAATAAAAGAAACAACATGATCCCACAAACTAAAATAAAACGGACATGCATAAAATGCATGTGCACACCAGAAAAGAAAAATCTAGTCAAATAGCGTGCTGACGATTTATGAGGAACACTTGCAATATTGCTTTTTTAAACAGTATAATTTAAGTTATTGAGTTGAATTAAAAAGTCAAAAATTACATTATATTATTAACTAAAAATAGTATAACAAACATTTTTAATTTTGTTTTTCGGCCAAGTGAATACAGAATGTTTTATTTTATTTTTATGTTAATTTCAGTGCATCACTAGCTCTACTTCTGCACTTCTCCAATACTGTGAAGTATAGGTTCACACAATTAAAATACAAGATTCATTGAGGTTTCCAATGATTTATGGAGGTTGCAATCAATTTATATGGGCTGAATTTAAACAAACACATTAACGATCAACTTAATGTTATTGTTTAAATTCAGCCCATACAAAATTATTTGCAACCACTAACCACTAAAAAATTATGCGCTTTCATCTCATCAGAGTATTACTATATTCTACAGTCCAAAAGCTGTCCAAACTTTGACATTGTTGTGTCTTCAGTCCACTTCTGTCATCTTCAAGTTTAAGTCTCAGAAATAGAAAAGTGCCAAGAGGCTTCGGGTTAAAGTAGGACAGCCTCCGACTAATAAACGCACATCTATTATCCTCCTACGAGAGGACACTTGGCTTCTGGCTTGAGTTCTGGGATATATATTATTCTATCTGTTCAAATATAGTCTCGGACGCTGGGAAAAGCATGTCAGGGCCGGTTAGAGAGGAAGCTTCAAACATCGTGATGCGGTGAACTCTTTATTTATTTCAATCCAAAGCATCAGGGGTTGTCAGACTGGGGAGGCAAGACAGAGCAGAAAACTATCTGATCAAGACGAGATAGAGATGCAGAACAGAAGGGGATCATCACTGACTCTAAGATAGAGGATTTGTTAAGCACAAGCAACTGTTACAGTAGAACAAAAGGGAATGTTTAATCAAGGCTAAAAAAAAAAGCTGTTTGTTCTTGGTTACAGATAGTAAAGCACTGTACATGTTGTCTTTCAAATTAACAGGGTCACCTTATTTATTCATTGAAAATTACAGAAAAAAGTTCCTAAAATTACTACATTAAAATAAACAGTTCATAAAGAGTAGTTAAGAAAAATGTCATATGTATTAATGAGATGTTAATTAATTTATTTAATGAATGAAATCACATGTTTAACATGTTCAAAATGTAAAGAGATATTTATAAAACACTATTAGAAGCAAGGATTTAACAAAATAGGTCCTAAAAGATACTGTTTAAACAATAATATTATGTACAGTGTGGGAAAAAAGTATTGAACACCTCTCCATTTTCCTTAGAAACCACTTTAAATGTGCTGTTGAAATTTTTACCAGATGTTAATAACAACCAAAGAAATCCATATATGCAAAGAAAACACGTCTAATTATTTTACAAATGAAGTTATGTATAGTAAAATGAAATGACAATGGGAAACAGTATTGAACACATGAAGAAAGGGAGGTGTTGAAAGACAGTGAAAGCCCAGGCTGCAGCTGAAATCTCTCAGTAGTTCTTCAGCAACCCTCTGCCCTCAGTCATTGTAAATTAATATTTACTGCTTCAGTTAAACATCTACATTATTAGGATGATGAAGATGAAACCAGAGTGGACATTTAAGTGGGACAATGATCCAAAACACAGCCAAGGTGTCACGATCACCATCTAACATCCAGAGATAGCTGGAAAACACTCACATTTACATGAACTACAAATATGCCATGTCATGGACTACATATTCAGGCATGCAACACTATTTATATCAACACTGTTGCAACCCCTCTGGCAGAAAAAAACCATACTGCCTCTATTATATCTACAGTATATTAAGGTCTGGACTCTGTGGAGGCCATTTCATGACTGTATTAGCTATCTATAAATACCATGAATATCTGTAAATATTATAAAATTTTACAACTAATTTATTTATCTGTAACTATGTTACATTTTTGTCAGTTTAGTCGCTAATTCGTACGAGTTCAGTCGATTTTAAAAAGAAGGCGAGGCACCCAACCCCGCCCCTAAACCTAACCATCATTGGGAGATGAGAAAATTGTACTAAATTTTATGGATGAGATTGTACAAATTCATACAAATTAGCCACTAGGTCAAAAACTTACGAATTCCTGTGAGATTGTGTTGAATTATCTATAAACGTCATTACTGTTCAGGCAAAGAGCGGGAGATTAGTATACTATATTAGTATATACTATGTAATAATAAATACTAAAATGACAAATCTAATGGGGGTCAAAGACTTTTGCAAAGTACTGTATTAACAGCTTACGGCCATACCACCCTGGGCATGCCCGATCTTGGAAGTTAATGAATGAGAGTGTATGGATGTTTCCCAGTGATGGGTTGCTGGTGGTTCATTCCGCTATGGCGACACTAGATTAATAATAGGACTAAGCCGAAAAGAAAATGAATGAATGAGTGAATGTATAAACACATTTTATATAATATATCATTTATATCATGTATATAAAAAAACAAACTTTTTAGTGATGCTACTATATGATAACTGCATCGTTGTAATGGAAAAGAAAAAAATATTTGCTTTTAAAGATTTTCACAAAAAAATAAATAAATAAATAAATAAAGAAGGAAGTGCTGACATGAGTTGTCTCACCTGGTCGTGTAAGTCCCACGGCACATAGTCAGATTCTACACATCTCCTGTTAAAGATGGACCTGAAGTCAATCTTCACCAGCTGCCATTCAGAGCGGTGACTGACGTGACCAAAGATCCTGCAAACAAACACACACCGTCAGCTGCCGTGTGTCTGGACAGACCTGACGCATCTAGAACAACTCTGTCATCCGATCATTATACAGATGCAGAGCAGACAGTGACAGCTAATGCTTAGAGGGTCAGTTCACTCCAAAAATAAAAACTATATTATTAATTGCCCACCATTAATATGTTCAAATCATCCTTTGAGACCTTTGTTCGTCTTCCGAACACAGATTAGGATATTTCGGATGAAATCCGAGAGATCTCTTAACTTCCAATGATCCCAAGATGGTCCAGAAAATGAACCGAAAAACATTGTCAAAATGGCTTTTGTGGTTCAACTGTAATCATTTGAAGCAACAACAACAAAAAAAAACTATAAAAACAATTTGCCCACATGTTTTCCTCTTCAGTCAGTACTACAGGCAAAAAGACAAGATGAAGACCAAGACAAGACCAAGATGAAGACCAAAACCAAGACCAAGACAAGAGAAGACGAAGACAGGACGAAGATAAGACAAAGATAAGACAAAAACAAGACAAAGACGAAGATGAAGACAAAGACCAAGACCAAGACCAAGAGAAGACAAGACAATATTTTTTTGGCACACTAAAAAAAAAACGTTCTTGTAGCTTCAAATGGTTACAGCTGAACCAATAAAGTCACGTGGCATGTTTTGGCAATGTTATTGGTTCCATCCCTAGACTACTGTCTAGGGAGGATGAGAGAGCTCTCGGATTTCATCTAAAATAAATCCATTTGTGTTCTGAAGATGAACGAAGTTCAGAGAACAGAAACGACATGAGGGAGAGTAATTTATAACAGAATTTCCATTTTCAGGTCAACTTACCCTTTAAGGCAAGACACTGCTGATGAATAGCGTAAAAAATATAAATATATATAATAATAACAATAACAATATATACATACTCAAAAAAAATGCTACTTATTTAAAAACTGCTGGGTGCAACCCAATCGATTTGTGTTGGGACAACATGAATGAGTAAGTTAACTTATAAGTTTTAACAAATTTAAGTGGATGGAACATAAAACCATTTAGTTGTCCTAACGAAATATCAATAATTGCGTTATTTATGCAAATTTTAAATATTATTATATATAACGAAGGTTTCTGATGGCTACTTCTAGCAGGATAACACGTCATGTCATCAAGTGTGAATCATCTCAGACTGGTGCTTGAACATGACAATGAGTTCACTGTACTCAAATGGCCTCCACAGTCACCATATCTCAATCCAATAGAGCACCTTTGGGATGTGGTTGAACTGGAGATTTGCATCATGGATGTGCAGCTGACAAATCTGCAGCAACTGTGTGATGCTATCATGTCAACATGGACTAAAATCTCGGAGGAAAATTTCCAGTACGTTGCTAAATCAGTTTTGAAGGCAAAAGTGGTCCAACTCAGTACTAGTAAGGTGTACCTTATAAAGTGGCTGATAAGTGTACTGTATATATAATATTCATACATTTTTTTTAAAGGAAACATGCTTTAAAAATACACAATTGAAATCTGCAGACACAAATTGATAAAGTGTGACAAAAGAAACATTTCTAAGTCTATTTTGTATGTTTTCTTTACATTTGACAAAAAAAAAATCACTTTATGAATAGCCTGAATCTCGAAATTGACAGGTGTATGGAAAAAGCAGTGTTTCTGCCTGCAGTGTGTCGTCTTAACAGCCTCATCCAAGTCGAAGCACATCAGTGGAAACCTGTGTCAAACCGCCAACAAAAAACTCACATCGAGAAAGTCTGACACTCAAAAACACGGTGACACTTTTAGGGTCTGTCAGAAAGTGTCTGGAAATATCCTACAAGGGAAAAAACTTCATGAAACACTTCTCGAAATAATTTTAGGCTGAGCTGGATTCAGAGTATTATGATGTGAACTGGCATGATGGTTTAATGATTTCCCGGTCAAAATAGCTGATTCGCTACTGTAAGTTCTAAAAATAAAGCAGTTGGATTATTATTACTTCGTTTTAGCACCAACCATCAAAACCCGTGCACTGAACATTTTATGTTTGCATTTTTTTTTGACATTTATTCTCATGGAAGTAAAAAAGGTAATTGGGAGAAAGTTACAACTAAGAAATACAGTGAATCTTATGTAAAAATTAAATGCAATATATGCAAAAATACATACAAATTGTGAAAGTTAAAGTCAAAATAAAATTATAAAATTTATAATGAATAAAGTGATGTAGCAACCCACACAATGTTTATAATTAATTAAATTTGTAAAAATGTCAATGAGATTATAACACATTATACAGATTATTCATATAAAAATAAAATTCTAACAAGATGTCACTGAGATATTGTTTATTTTAATTAGTTGAATTTATTTATATAATATTCTGCTTTTTATTTTATTTTTGTTAAAGTATTAGACAAAAATATTGCATCTTTTGGTCTCTTTTACTAAAGTATTTATTTTATTTTAGCTTTAGATACTTTACTTAAATTCAGTTTTAATGAATAAATGAATTAATGTAAAATAAAGTTAAATTAAATGCAAAATATATATATTTTAAATAATTTAAACCATAAAATGATTTAAAATAATAATAATTAAAATTAAAGAATGATAATTAAAATATAATAATACATACTAATAATATAATAAATATGAAGAAATTATATATATAATTTTTCTTTTCTTATATATATATATATATATATATATATATATATATATATATATATATATATATATATATATATATATATATATATATATATATATATATATATATATATATATATATATATATGAAATAATACAAATAAATAATTTGATCATGTTTAAATATAACATATATAGTACATATTTTTGTTCAACTTATTTTCTCATTCAGTTTATTCGTGTCATTTGAATAAACATGAATGGTTTTATGGTTAATATTTCATTGGTACATGTTAATTTAGCAAAAATAGTTACTCGTGTTGTCTGTTTTACCTTTTTAGTGCACTTTTACATATGTGCTATTAGTTAGTACATCAAATAAAGTAACTGAAAATTAGAAATATTAACACACATAACCAGCAGAAATAAAATAGGCATTTAAATTCAATTTATTTAATGTTAACTGTATTTGAATTAACAAAAGTAAGAAAAAAAGTTTAAGTTAGTATGAACCCTTTTCACAAGGGACGCGTTTAATGCTCAACAGCATCTTAAATCCTTGCAAGTTTTTAATATCTTGAATTAAAACAAACATATGAACATTTATATGCATGTACGTAAGTATTACTGTATGTCTTATTTGAATCAAATTTCACAAAACAAATTACCACTTGTACGAGGCATTTGAAATGGGAAGGACAGTAAATGTGTCTCTCACTATCTTTTTCCTCTTTCTGAAAGTCTTGATAACACCATTGTCAAGTTTTGCATTTATTAGTTCAGCAAATAGGATTGTAAAAAATAATAATAATTTGTTGTACTCTCCCATTAACTTTGGTCTAATTTTATGACTTCTGAGAAACCCGTAAATGTGTCATTTTAGATGGATTAGTAGTGGCCCTGTACTTACGTCATGATGAGCGTCTCCTCACCCGGTTCACCCAAAACTCCATCCACAAACAGAGGAGAGGAGGTGAAGCTGTACTTATTCCACACTCTGCCTTCATCAAAACTCAACCTGCACACACACACACAGACACACAAGTTTCCATATTTTATGGGGACCTGGAAAATGTCTTAGCTCTGAGCTCTTAAAACACATTTTAGTCAGTATGTAATAACACCAAAGACATATACGCAACCTCCCATAGATATAAAGATTTTTAAGCTGTACAAACTGTATATCCAACATTGTATATTCTATATCTCTCATACAATTCTATATTGTCAAAATCCTTCGTTCTGTATAATTTGTAAGCTGTTTCCCTCATGGAGACCAAACAAATGTCCCCTCAAGGTTACACTTTACTGGTATTGCTATACTTGTGGGTACATTTGATGCCTACAATGTCAGGAATACAAAGTATATATAGACACGGCACAGCACTTTACTTCACCTTCCCCACATTTCATCTAGATTACTAGACACAAGTATTACACAGTCTGCTGGCTTTAATGAGAACGGTCACATTATGTGAGTCAGCTGGACTCATCTTTTATGAACAGACGCATCAAATGTTAATAATGGCAGTGCATGGCGTTGGGTTACCAGAGGTGCCTTATGGGGAGAGGGGTGTGTCTGATGGCCACTAAAGCTCCGCCCTGATCCAGATACAGAACGCTGTACTCCTCGTCGAAGATCTGCAACACACAGTTCAACATTTGCAATAAATAATACCATCTTGTATTGTGTAAAAAAAGTAGTAATAATTAAATGTGTTTGCTGAATGTGTCAAATTAAACATTTATTTGATTTATGTTGGGATGTGTTCATTTTTAAATCATTGAATAATAATAATAATAATAATAATAATAATAATAATAATAAACTGATATTGATTGATATGAAATTAAAATAAATTAAAATTTAATAAATCGAAATTGATTAAAATTATGTAAAATTAAATTAAGTAAAGTTAAGTAAAATAAAGTAAAATTAAATTAAATAAAAATAAACATTTTAATAAAATTAAATTTAATTAAATTAAAAATTGAGTTAAGTGAGAGTAAAATTAAATTAAAATGAATTAAAAATTAAATTAAAATTAAATTAAATAAAAAAATAAGTAAATTATAATTTAAAATAAATAAAATAAAATAAAAATTAAGTAAGGTAAAATTAAAAATAAAATAAAACGAATTAATAAAATAAAATAAAAATAATAAAATTAAGTAAAGTAAAATAAGATAATATAATGTAACATAAAATAAAATAAAAATAAATATTAATAATAAAATAATAATAATAAAAATTTAGTGAAAGCTTAATCCAAATCAATCCATCTTAGCTAGGAGAGTAAGTAAATACAATTCTAAACAGTATACCATTAATTTGTATATTTCTGTTGGATATTAAAGTACTGCATAAACTATACAACATTATATATAATGTAAAAACGTATTTAGTTTTGACTTTAATATCAAGTCTGTTTTCCAATTGCAAACACTGTAAACTGTAATAATATAGCACGTAAATAATATAACACTTCAAATGGTAATCTGACTTAACAGTTTATTATATTATACTGTATATACAAATTATATTTAAATAAGCTATTACTTTTTCCATCCATTTTTATCAAATCAAATTTACAATTGATTCTTACCTCTAAAAAAGTTGTGGTTGTGAATAATAATAATACTCCTATACATTAGGCAACACCAATATGTTTTAAAGTACAGAGTTTATAAAACGGCAGAAAAAAAAACACCCTCTGGTCACCATTTCATAAGTGCTAGTGCTTGCAAACATGTACTAAACAAGTAATTGCCTAACTGAGGGAAATGCATCCAGATGCTAGTCTGACCTACTGCAGTGCTGAACCCAAAACTGAAGCCCTCGTTAGCAATCTCCATTTGTTTGGCCCAGAGCGCAGATAACTTCACTGTATGTGCTGTGAAATCCTGCTGATGTGGATTCATGTTGAGTTGAGGCCTTAGGGCTTCGAGCGTTTAGCATACGCCAGTTCGTTTAAGTGGAGAAAAACACCATCTGATTGACTCAAGTACCTCATAGGCTAATGATTTTGAGGCTAGTGTTTATATTAGCGGAATATACAGCAAGGGGTCTGTTTTGTTTTCCCATGGCTGTGAATCCACTGGAAAAGCAGAAGCTACAAGTCGCACTGAAGTCATTATAGCTGAGAAATGTGTTTGACCCCAGTGCATCAACATTATGCTGCTGATGATTTGTAAACAAACACTGATGATGGTTTAACAAATCACTTTGAAAAGAATAATCCAACATGCTGCCAGCATGATTTAGCATGTGGTTTATGTTGCAACCATAAATTAGCACACTGTTAGCATGATTTTCAATGTTTTAGCATGATTATAGCATGATTTACATATCTGCTAGCATATCTGGGTCACATTGCTAGACTTTTCTAATATGATTTAGCATGTTGCTAGCGTGATTTAATGTTGATAGCATGATTTGACATTGCTAGCATGCTTCTGCCATGATCTTGAACATTGCTGGCATTGTATGACATGTTGATATCATGACTGAATACATTGCTAACACATTATTAGCATGCTTCAACATATTGTTACATAATTTAAGGTGTTTTTTATGAATGTTGCAACATCTTTCTAGCTTTATTTTATGTTGTAATCATTAGCGTGTTTTAACATTTAACTAGAATGATCTAATTGTTAACATTTCTAATATAATGTAGTGCATTGGTAACATTTTCTAAGAAGATATACACAATATTTGCACAGCACATTGGTAGGCCTATGTTTACTATGTTATTAGCATGATTTCTATAGTGATTTAGCATTGTTGCCTGATGTAACATGATGTAAAATGATTAACATTGCCTGGTTTAAGCTGGACATAGCTGGTTTTGGCTGGGCTCTTAGCCAGGCTAGGCTGGTCAAGCTGGTTTTAGCTGGTCATCTCCCAGCCTGACCAGCAAAAACCAGGCTGGAAATAGCTGGAAACCAGCCTGGAAATGGCCAAAAACCCCTCTAAAACCAGCCTGATCGACCAGCTAAAACCAGCTAACCAGCCTAGGCTGGTTTAAGCTGTTTTTTTTAGCAGGTATCGGTAACGTTTGTAAGAAGATACACACACAAGATACACATTGGTACGTTTTAGCATGTTATAATCATGAATAAACTTACTTTGGTTAATTGAACTGCTAGCATGATTTGCACTTACCTAACATGTTTCAAGCATGATTTAACATAATGTTATCAAATTGTTTGCATGTTTAACATGATGCTCCTATTATTATGATGAAAGTCAATGGAACTCCACACTGATTGTTGGTTAATCTGATTAGCTAGAAACACTAATCAGATTATTATAAATTTAGCAGCCAGAATGATGACTGGAGCTTGAAAACTTTAGAATGTAATATATCAAAATTAATTTGTTTCTCCCGAAATTAAGTTGGTTTGCAAACATTTAAACATTCTCGCCATGTACTTCCTCTCACGCGAGTCTTAGGGCATTGTTACACATGTTCCCGTGTTATTCTCATCCATAATGTCAGATTGGCTGAGTTATGGCAATATTTCATCTCTTTTACTCTTCTTGGGAGGGCTTTCAATTTGATTAGATGAACGCTGGCAAGCACAGGTCTGCTGTCCTTGAAATGATGCTATTCCTCAAATCCCAGTGATTGTAATTCCTACTGACAAGATATATGACATCAAAGCCGTGCCCTACCCAGCGTGCTTTAACTTTTTGCCACATCAATTTTCTCTTAATTATTTGAGCTCTCCATTTTTAATTAGACAGCTGGCCCCATAAATTTAAACCGCATCATCAAGCATGCACCCACGGGCATCATATATGTCATTGAATTTAGTTTTCTCTGAAGGTGTCATTTGATTATCGGCTCTAAAATACGTGGCACGTGCTTTTATCCGCTCACAGATATGCATCAGTGCCTGAAATTACTGCCCACCCCCATCTGGCTGAACACCCCACCGTCAGAGTCACCTGCCGCCACGTGTTTCCAGCGTCGGATGTGATGAACATGCTAACGTTGCTGCTTGTTAACTCCGCGCCTATCGAACCTGTAAAGAAAAGAGAAGAACAATTACAGTCATGCTTAGCCAAGCAAATAGAGAGCTGATAACTAAAGCTATATGAATATAAAGATGGAGTAGATTGTGCATCTTTTGTGACACAGAAGTCATATATAATTCATTCGAAAAAGTTGGCAATACTTTTTCTAAACTTGCATTTCTCTTGATACAAAAGCCAGTGTGTTATTTATGGGACATACTGTAAAAGAATGTGTCAGTTACAGAAGATCATACACTCTTTTTTTTCTTTTTACTTTTTCACATAACACTGTGGCACATCATATCTTTTGTGACAGAATAAGAGTTAGATAACTTGCTTTTTTCTGTTGTGTACTGCACAAAAAAAAAAAAAAAAAAATCCTAAAATGGATAGGCAAAAAAAAGCAATAGATGGATCAGTAACAACAATTGATGGTTGGATCAACTGACAAAATCATGGATGGGTTGAGTGGGAAAATAATGAATGATGAGATGGATGGACGGACGGATGGACGGATGGATGGATGGACGGACGGACGGATGGTCGGACAGAAAGGTGATAAATGGTTGGATAAATAAAAAGATGGAGAGGAAAACATTTGATGGATAGACCAAAGTGATGGATGCATGTTCGGATGAAAAAATTAACAGTATGACGATTGATGGATGGATGGATGGATGGATGGATGGATGGATGGATGGATGGACGGATGGACAAAACATTGTATAGATCAACAAAACAAAAGACTGATGGATGGATAGATGGAGATAACAGATAAATGGATGGATAGAAGAGATGAATGAATGAATGAATGAATGAATGAATGAATGAATGAATGAAAAGATTAACAGAATGTTGATGAATGGATGGATGGATCTACAAAACAATTGATTGCTGGATGGATAGTCAAAAGATAGGATGACAACAGATGATGGATGGACAGATGGATGGATGGATGGATAAATGGATGGATGGATGGATGGATGGATGGATTGATGGATGGATGGATGGATGGATGGATGGATGGAAAAAACAAAGTACAGATCAACAAAACAATGGACTGATGGATGAATGGAAGTATGGATAGATGGATGTAAAGAAAGGATGGATGTATTGATGAATGGGACTGGATAGATGGATGGATGGATGAATGAATGAATGAATGAATGAAAAGATTAACAGAATGTTGATGAATGGATGGATGGTTGGATCAACAAAACAAATGATACATTTGAAGATGGATAAAATGAAAATGGACATATGCATTGGTCAACAAACTGTTAGATGGATGGAAGTATGGATGGATTTTAGATTGACAGAACAATGGATGAATGGATGGATGGATGAATTTCTCAATTGACATAAAAACAGGTGTAATATATAGAAATAATTTGAAAAAAAAAATCAGTTTATATTTGGATCAATCAATCCATATACAATCAATCCAATGATAAGATGGATAGATAGATGGAGACAGATGAATCGATAGATGGACAGAATCATTAATGGATGGACACAATATATGCATACAAAATAAAATGCAAACAATTGGCAAAATGATTGGTGAAAGGATGAATGGATGGATGGACAGAACACTACACAGAATGAGAGCAATGTATATATGGACTGGTCAATAAAACAATGAATGGATGGATAGACAGAATAATGGATGGATAAATAAATGGATGCATATAGTGACAGTATAATAAATAAATCAATGGATTGACAGAGTGACGGGTGGACAGAACAAAAGACACAATAAGCGAATGACAGATGAATGAATCATTATATATAAGTATCATGACAATTACAGATGGATCGTGACTGATCAATTGTCAATGACAGAATGATGGATGGAAGGATAGATGGATGGAAAATGCATCTTGCGTAATAAAATCAAGGCATCTGGCTGTCAGCTGCTCCATGATTTAACCAAGAGTTCTGGAAAACCTCGATATCTAATAAGTGCAGCCAGCCTGTGCTTCCCACAAAGCCCTATACCATCAAATCAATCAGCTGAATGTCAATTTACAGCCTAATATCTAATAGTCGGCCTCCTCCAGGATTACTTATCCCGGATAGTTACAGTGCCAAGACATTTATATTTCATCTGCGAGCTTCCTCGGGCAATATCGTCGGCGAACGTCACGGAAGACACAAGCCTGAAGGAGTAAAAATGAAAAAGTGACAAGCGCTTTCAATCTTATAAAATAAACATTTGAAGTTTGAAGTGGTGGAGGAGTTAGTCGGTTGTGAAAACAGAAGATGATGGAGAGAGAATAATAAGAAGACTGTAAAGACGCTCCGCCGCTAATCTCAAGAGTAGCACTTAGCAATTCCATTTGTTTATGCTAGCACGACACTAATCTTGTTTATGGTCCATATACAGATGCCTGTGCTCCAGCAGCGCAAAATGAACGTCTTCAACAATAACAGTGTCATAAGCGCTCAAGATGAAAGGAATTTAAATATGCTTCGCTTTGAGTTCCTGGACAAAAAAATTATCAGGGATGTGATGTCAGGGATTTAAGAAGAATATTAGAACTACGCACTTTAAAAGTATTTTCATTTTCTGTTATCTGCCAACTGGACTGATTTATTATTCATTTTTCTACCTGTCTGTAAGCAAAGCACAATTACAAATAATCCTTGAAGATTTTGTTTTATATTTTTCTTCTTAAACGTCTTCAACTTTGAAATGCTGCTTTAAAGATTAAAAGAGGATCCAAAAATAGAGATGATTTAAAATGTGACACTTTGGAAAAAAATAACATTTTCCAGTCACCAAAGTTCCACATAACTGTCTACAATAGAACAGAGGTTTCAGCCACCAATTACATCAAAAACAACCATGAAAAACAACAAAAGTTGTGAAAATGTATTTAGACAAAAATACACTGTTAAAAAAAAAATAATAATATAGGTATGCTGCTAAACAAACATACATACCTGTACTTTCATATAAACATGCATGCATACTTACAGTCTCTCCATAGATACAACTATTTACGTAATGTTTTACACATAAATGGTATTTGTTACAATTATTTAAATAGGTGTAATTATCTTAATAAATACATTTATTTATTGATTGATTGATTTATTAGCAATTACATAATTACTATTATTCAAAAGTCTGATGTAAGATAAACAAATAAATATCACTATATCTCAACAAAAATGTATTAACTGCCAAATTAACAAAAGTGATAGTTTAAATATTAATAATGCTACAGAATGTTTCAACTCTAAGATGTTCTTGAGAGATTTCTATCAATCAATCAATCAATCTATCAATCAAAACAACCATCCAACCAAGCATCCATCCAACCAACCAACCAACTCAATCAACCATCCAATTAACCAACCAACCGATCAACTGACTGATCGACCAATCGATCGAAGGTCCGACCAACTGACCAAACAACCATCTAACCAACCAACCAACCATCCACCCAACTAACCAACTAACTTAATCAACCATCCATCCAACTAACCAACCATCCAACCAACTCACCAACAATCCAACACTCCAACCAATCGAACAACCAACCGATCGATTGATCGTCCAACCGACCGACCATCCAATCATCCAACCGACCAACCAACCAACCAACCAACCAACCAACCAACCAACCAACCAACCAACCAACCTACCAGCATCAACCGACTCAATCTATCAATCAATCAAAACAACCATCCAACCAAGCATCCAACCAACCAACTCAATCAACCATCCAATCAACCAACCAACCAACATCAACCGACTCAATCTATCAATCAATCAAAACAACCATCCAACCAAGCATCCAACCAACCATCCAATCAAGCATCCAACCAACCAACCAACCAACCAACCAACTCAATCAACCATCCAATCAACCAACCAACCAACCAACCAACCAACCAACCAACCAACCAACCAACCAACCGACTGATCGATCGAAGGTCTGACCGACTGACCAAACAACCATCTAACCAACCAACCAACCAACCAACCAACCAACCATCCAACAAACCAACCAATCAACCAACAATCCAACCGATCGACCAACCGATCAACCGGCCGATCAATCGATGGTCCAACTGACCAATCAAGCAACCATCTAACCAACCAACCAACCAACCAACCAACTCAATCAACCATCCAATCAACCAACCAACCAACATCAACCGACTCAATCTATCAATCAATCAAAACAACCATCCAACCAAGCATCCAACCAACCATCCAATCAAGCATCCAACCAACCAACCAACCAACCAACCAACCAACCAACTCAATCAACCATCCAATCAACCAACCAACCAACCAACCAACCAACCAACCAACCAACCAACCGACTGATCGATCGAAGGTCTGACCGACTGACCAAACAACCATCTAACCAACCAACCAACCAACCAACCAACCAACCATCCAACAAACCAACCAATCAACCAACAATCCAACCGATCGACCAACCGATCAACCGGCCGATCAATCGATGGTCCAACTGACCAATCAAGCAACCATCTAACCAACCAACCAACCAACCAACCAACTCAATTAACCATCCATTCAACCAACCAAGCAACCAACAATCCAACCAACCAACTAACAATCCAACCGACCGACCAACCAACCAACCGATCAACCAACCCATCAATTGATCGTCCAAGCGACCAACTTAACAACCATCTAACCAACCAACCAACCAACCAACCAACCAACCAACCAACCAACCAACCGACCAACTAAACAACCATCTAACCAACCAACCAACCAACCGACCAACCATCCAACCATCCAACCCATTATTCAATCCATAAACTACCAATCAATAAATCATTCGACCAATCATTCAATCATTCGACCAATCAATCAATCAATCAATCAATCAATCAATCAATCAATCAATCAATCAATCAATCAATCAATCAATCAATCAATCAATCAATCAATCAATCAATCAATCAATCAATCAATCAATCAATCAATCAATCAATCAATCAATCAACCAATCATTTAATCAACCAATTAATTAATTAATTAATTAAACAGATATCAAACCGTTTGTGTACATACTTATGAGATCTCCCAGCTTCATGACTTATCAACTGTATTAGAGTTTAATGGAAAAAAAAAAAGTTTTCAGCTCACCTGACGCCAGTATGATTCCAGGTGCTGACTCTCGGCTGGCAATGTTTCCAGATGTGTATGGGTTTGCAGACACGTGCAGGTGAAGATGCAGAGAACAGTACGGCTGTTAGAAACACAGACAAATCATCTTCATCAGGAAGAAACCGTAAATCCATGTGTGTGAGAGTGTGTGTGTGTGGCCTCCATTGAACTGTCATTGTCCTGGATCTCCGATAAAATACCATTAGAAAAAAGCAAATCCCATAATGCCAAAACCTTGTGACTTTCCCCCACCCCCCTCCCAACATTAATTTTGATTGGAATAACCTTTAGTGACATGATTCTCATTATAAGTCTGGAAATGCCAATGGTAAGCACATGTTGCAAGGGTTGTTTAGGGGTTTATTAAAACTTTGACATTTTCTAACAAATAGCTCTGTAATGGATGGTGAAAGCAAGGCCAATGGCGGGGCCGTTAATTAGTTGAGTTTATCAAAGGGTAATTATTTTTGTTTGCATTTTGGGAAGGTTTTGCGGAGGCCGCTCACCAGGGATGATAATATCTCTACTGAATGAAATATACGTCTTGTCATTTGAAATGACAAGCGGCACTGATTATGTAGAGCTATCTCAAACTCTCACATCCACTGGTACTTCAAGACATTTTGGTTGTGTATAATTATTAATATTATTATTATTATTATTATTATTATTATTATTATTATTATTATTATTATTAGTAGTAGTAGTAGTAGTAGTAGTAATAGTAATATATAAAAAAAAACACTGAATAAACAACATAAACATGTTCAAATGGATGTAATGTCATGTATGTAATGTTTGTTTCATTTGTACTGGGCGCTTTTGAGCAGAAATTCCATATATGCCTCAAAATTGTAGAACATTCCAGGAAATCCCTAAACTGGATGAAGGCATCCAGCTATTGCTGTAGTTTAATAAATGAAAATAAGATATTAATAAAAAATAAAAATAAAAAGGCTTTAACTTTAACCACATTTAATTAATTAATTAATTTATTTATTTATTTATTTATTTATTTATTTATTTATTTATTTATTTATTTATTAATTTATTTATTTATTTATGTATGTATGTATGTATGTATGTATTTATTTATTTATTTATTTGTTAATTTATTTTATCTGTTTTGTACTCATTTATTTATTTTGAATATTTGTTTTCATTATTTATTTGTTTATTAATTTATTTTATTTGTTTTATATTAATTAATTTATTTTTTACTCATTTATTTATTTATTTTTCGCACATATATTTATTTATTTATTTATTTAATCATTTAATTATTTTATTTTATTTGTATTTTCCACTCATTTATTTATGTATTTATTTTATTTTATTTTTCACTAATTTATTTATTTATTTATTTATTTATTTATTTATTTCTATAGTACTGGCTATCTCTCAATGTTTTAAATAAAGCTTACATCTTTTATTAGCTTTTACTTAATTTGACAAAATTACATGTTAACCGGAAATTACTTACAAGTGATTGGTTATTTATCTTGATTTGTCTTCTACTATTTCTCCCTCACATCGTGTATCATATTTTATTAGCTCTTCATTGACACTGTAGTCTCCATGGCAACAATATATTGTATGTGTATTCTACAATAGGCAGAATTATTGGTTGCGACATGAAGGATACCACTGGAGGGTTACATGTAATAAATCATTATCACTCAATAAATATAGACATGATTCGGATTATTTTAACCTGTGTTTTAAAATATATATACTGTATATATGCTTTAAGCCAGAAAGACTGAAAGGTTTTTACTTTTTGTTTTAAAACCTTCATAGAACATTAAAAAAGTAATTATCCCGTATTATTTGCATAATTCTAAAAATAAAATGTTTCCTTAATGAAAAAGTAATTCATGTTTTAGTGTGACTAAGATAAAACATTTGCAGAAATAAACAGGAAAGTTAAGAAAATTTTCTGAGAATCAATTTAGTCAGCTAGGAAAGAGCCTGTAGGGTAAGTGCAGAAACTCCCAACCTAGTTTAATATTTCATAAGCTCAAATGTGATTAATGGGCATTCATAAGAGCTTTGACCTCATAAAACTCATCTATGAATGTCAGATTTCATAAATCTAGCTTTAGACAAATATGTCTCTTTCTGCTCTCCCGGTATTGGCCATACTGTATATATAACAATATAACTACATATTTTGGAGAATATGATGATAATGGCACAAATGGCAGTGAACTATGTGAACTACAAATGGTCACCTGCACTATTTTTTTCAATAAAAAAAAAAAATGTAGGAAAAAAAAAAAACACTCATATATGCTATCATGCATGTGTTTGAAATGTTCTAGATGGATGTTTAAATAATCTTTTAAAAATATTTATACGTTTTTTATATATATTATATTAATTATATTACTTAAATTATTGTATATTATTATTATTTATCATAATATATTTCGATAATATTCACATGACTGCAGAATGTAGGTTTCCTTGTATCAACATTATACAAATTAAATTAAATTAAATTAAATTAAATTAAATTAAATTAAATTAAATTAAATTAAATTAAATTAAATTAAATTAAATTAAATTAAATTAAATTAAATTAAATTAAATTAAATTAAATTAAATTAAACAAATGAAATTAAAACAAAATTCTATTCAATTTTATTTAAATTAAAAATTAACCAATGTATGGAAAATAAAATAAAATTAAACAAAATTTGAAACAAATTTAATTAATTATATGCTTAATTAAATTAAAACAAAATTCAATTAAATAAATGATTGCATGAATAATAAAATAAAATAAAATAAAACACAATTAAATAACATTTTATTTAAATAAAATTTTTTTCAATAAAAAAAAAAATGTAGGAAAAAAAAAAACACTCATATATGCTATCATGCATGTGTTTGAAATGTTCTAGATGGATGTTTAAATAATCTTTTAAAAATATTTATACGTTTTTTATATATATTATATTAATTATATTACTTAAATTATTGTATATTATTATTATTTATCATAATATATTTCGATAATATTCACATGACTGCAGAATGTAGGTTTCCTTGTATCAACATTATACAAATTAAATTAAATTAAATTAAATTAAATTAAATTAAATTAAATTAAATTAAATTAAATTAAATTAAATTAAATTAAATTAAATTAAATTAAATTAAATTAAATTAAATTAAATTAAATTAAATTAAACAAATGAAATTAAAACAAAATTCTATTCAATTTTATTTAAATTAAAAATTAACCAATGTATGGAAAATAAAATAAAATTAAACAAAATTTGAAACAAATTTAATTAATTATATGCTTAATTAAATTAAAACAAAATTCAATTAAATAAATGATTGCATGAATAATAAAATAAAATAAAATAAAACACAATTAAATAACATTTTATTTAAATTAAATTAATGTGTATAAAATAATTAAAAATAAAATAAAGCTAAATTAAATTAAAACAAAATTAAATGTAATTATATTTAAATAAAAAATTAACCAATGTATGGTTAATAAAATTAAATTAAACTAAATTTGAAAAAAAAAAGTTGTGCTTAATTAAATTAAAATTAAATTAAATTAAATTAATGCATGGATAATAAAATAAAATAAAATAAAATAAAATAAAATAAAATAAAATAAAATAAAATAAAATAAAATAAAATAAAATAAAATAAAATAAAATAAAAATAATAAAAATAATAAAAATAATAAAATAAAATAAAATAAAATAAAATAAATTAAAACAAAATTAAATGTAATTATATTTAAATTAAAATTAACCAATGTATACTAAATAAACTAAATTATATAAAAATAAATAATTTATGTTAAATTAAATTAAATTAAATTAAAACAAAATTAAATTAAATTAATTAATAGATAATAAAATAAAAAATAATAATATAATAAAATAAAATAAATTTCATATCAAATAATAAATATGGTAATTTTTTTAGGGAATTGGATTCTGCAGGGCAAAGTGAAGAAACTCCCAACCCAGTTTAATGTTTCATATGCTAAAATGTGATAAATTGCCCATTCATAAGAGCTTTGACCTCATAAATGAATGTCAAATTTCATAACTCCAGCATTTGGACAAATCTCTCTTTTTCTCCATCCGTTTTTTTTCACTCACCAACATGCAGTGAATGCGGTTTCCTCTGAGATCCGCCGACGGAGCCTGCAGGAGCCTCCAGTCCCGTCCTTTGTTATAGGTTATATATGTCTTTACCTCATTATTTAGCTTCTTATTGGCTAGGAACATGCCTTTTATCCCGGCCACCTAGGGAAAGGGACATAAACAAAGTACAATAATGAGGAACATACAGTACACGACACTAATAATCATTTCTGCACCAAATCCTTCTATAGAAAAGTGAGCCGTGGTGCATTTACTACTGTACTTGATGTGGCTTTTTCTTTTCAAGTGAACTTCTGAAAAGCTTGTTAAGTCTGACATCATGTGCCACAGTTTCTAAGTCTGAACACTTTGTAAGTTGTCAGAAGAGAACAAAAATAATCAGTCATGTACACTCACAGTGTGTTATACTATAAAACTAAAATAAACAAATACATAAATAAATATAAAAATAAATACATGAATGAATGAATGAATGAATGATTGAATGAATGAATAATTAAACGAATGGATGAACAAAAGAACAACAGAACAAATGAATGAACAATTGAATGAACGATTAAAATAACAACTGAACGAACGAACAAATAAACAAACAATTAAACAAATAAATAAACAAACAAACAAATAAAAACAACAATTGTCATGTTTACCAATCCAGGCCCTCATCTCAGATGGGCAGACAGTGTATTTTTTATTTTAAAAAAATGTGTATTTACACTTTTAAAAAGGATATTTACATATACGTAATTTATAGATACACAAGAAGACTAATTATCTTTTATAATCTTCATTAATATTTATTACAATATAAACAAACACATAATAAATAATAATAATAATAATATTAATAATAATAATAATAATAATAATAATAATAATAATAATAATAATAATGATAATAATAACAATAATAATAATAATAATAATAGTATAAAAATAAAATAAAATATATATAAATTAAATATATAAATTAATGAACGAATGAATGATGGAACGAATAAATGAAGTAAATAAACACACAAATAATAAAAAAATAATGTTAACAATATAAATTAAAAAACAAAAACATAAAATAAATAAATGAATGAACGAATGAACTGACAAACGAATGAATAAATAAATAAACAAACACATAATAAATAATAATAGTAATAAACTAAAATAAATAAATAAACAAATGAACAAACAAACGAATGAACGAACGAACAAATAAACAGATAAACACATAAACAATAATAATAATTCTAATAATAATAATAAAAATAACAATAATAATAATAATAAAATAAATAAATAAATAAATGAGCAAACGAACGAACGAACGAACAAATAAATAAATGAAAAAAAAACACATAATAAATAATATTAATAATAAAATAGAATTTAAAAAATAATAAAAGCAAAAACCAAATAAATAAATAAATGAATGTATGAACGAACGAACGAATAAACAAACAAACAAACACAAAAATCAGCATTTTTTTTTTTCTCACTACCAAATAGTGGCCAATGTGATGATAAATAATGAAAGATTTTCGTTTGCTCAGTTCACTATTATAGCCTGAAATCTCACAGACACATGCTGCGAACAACACAGATTTATTTGTTCATCTATTAAAACATGCTACACATCACAACTGAACAATTGACAAGTAGCTGCTCTAAAATCTGTCTGTTGAAGTGCAATGTAAGGGAATGGGAAGGTAATCCATGTCCGCCCTGAACAGAAGTGACATCTCTTCAGGGCTGGGATGCTCTAGAAAGGAGTGGAGACGCGTCCTCAGAGGCCACGCGCCTATTCAATAATTGACGAATATTTCAATCTAGCCGACGGCAGAGATTTTAGCATATGTTACATGGAGGTGGCGACCTCAATCAAGTCTCTGGACTCTTCAGCCTATCCGAGGGGCCAGACGCAAGTTTTATGAGGGTTGCCATCATCAACAGTTTAATTATTTGATCAGGAGATAGCTTGACACTTGCTGGCCTCTGTGAGCTCTCATCTTCAGGTGTGTGAATGGAGAACTGGCTTCATGCTTCACAGAGAAACTGACGCTTTAACAGCTAAACACTAATCACTGGGCGTTGACTTTTTTTCACTAGTGATGTACAGTTGAAGTCAGAATTATAAGCCCTCCTGAATTATTAGCCCCCAGATATATTTTCCCCACATTTTTTTACACATTTCTAAACATAATAGCTTTAATAACTCATTTTTAATAAATGATTAATTTTATCGTTGCCATGATGACAGTACATAATATTTTACTAGATATTTTTAAAGATACTAACGGCTCTATTTTAGTCTAGTTTTGTTTTTGTTTTGTTTTTTTCGGTATTTTTAGGTCTAGGTACAATGTCTAAAACTTATGGTGTAAAAGCATGAAAGGCGTGTCCGAATCCACTTTTGTTATTTTAAGAAAGGAAAACTACCCTTTGCGCCCCAGAGCATGGTCTAACAGGGTTGTGCTTATTCTTTATGGGTGTGTTTTGAACAAAATGTGTATAAAACCAATCAGAGTCTCATCCCCCATTCCCTTTAAGAGTCAGTTGCATCGCGCCATTGCACATTTGCTATTTACATAAACTGAGCGCTGAAACTGAAACTTTGCGAGGATAGAAAATAAGCCTCCTCCATTCAGCCTCTTTCTCTTTATTTTACTTTGACTCTACTTTACTCCTTTTCTTTTGTGGAGTAAGGAAACGGTGTTGTACGCACTCCACTAAAGACAATTAGCATTCATATATTTAATTTTGTTTGTTAAGCACAAAGATTTATTTCAGAACTATTTCTAAATTTAGTTCTAATTTCCAGCAAATAAATTAATTAATAGTAAAAAAAAATAAAAAAATAAAATAAAATAATAATA
>NC_141021.1:51130000-51142500 GCF_052040795.2 Danio rerio
CCCTCTGCCCTCACTGGCTGAGGTGCCGCTCTCAAGGGGGCACTTGATCTTCAGTTTGCGATCACGTTGAGCACCTTCGCCTGTAAGGCTCTGTGCTCTGTGCACGGGCCTGACACAGATACACACACAGACAGACACACACACACACAAGGCGCGCAATGACAGGGCAGCCGGAGCGACTCCCTTCAGATTCAACACGCATGATCGCGTTCATCAAATTTGCTTAAACTAAGCGTTCTAAAGTATGACTGTATTCAACAAGGATTCTGATACAACAGTGCGAAGCATACGCTTTCATTGCGTTTAAGGAGGAAACACGTCAAACTTAATGAAACATTGAAGGGCTCAGGCAGAAAGGCAGATGAATGTGCCGTCTTTCACAGCTCGCAACTTCATCTGACACTTTCTAAGTATTTGTACATATATGAATATGATTAAGATAATACTCTTATTAATAGTCGACCATGCAAGCAGCAATTTTTGCTTACCTTAAAGGACCACCGAGTCGCAAAATGCAGAGGTTTTCTTTACATTTGCCATGCGGTATCAAATTCCATTAAAACAGAAGTGAAAAGTTAAAAATGACACACCTGAAATTACATGAAACTCTGGAGAGCCTGGTGATGCGACAGTAATTGTTATATACTGAAACTTGCTTTCAAAAACTGCTTTCTTGGTCTTATTCATATTTGTTTGCATGATAAACACACGTCGACCACAATAGGAAGTAAAAAAACCTGCAACTGCGTTAACTGCGTAATTAATTTTTTACATGTTAATTATTTAAAATTAAACGCATGCGTTAACGCACTAATTTTGACAGCACTAATATATATATATATATATATATATATATATATATATATAAATATATGAGCAATATCACACGAGTAGCAGTGCGTATATGCAGCCATATCGCACTGCTACGAGTGTGATATTGCATTTATACAACAGTTTGACGGCATAATTGTGTATATAAAAACAAAATCAAACATGGAGAGTCTTAAAAACCTTTTTGTATGAGGAACTACTTTCTTCCGGATTCAAATCATAAGCTGACAGTTAAACAGTTCAGCGTGCATCTTTTAAACTTTAGATCTGTAGTGTCTGCTTTTTGCTGGCTGTATGTGGGCGGAGTAATACATAAAGGGTAAAAAGGCTGTAGGAGTTCTGATATTGCAGAATATCGCACGGCTATCAGCCAATAAGATTTGAGAACCAGACAGAACTATTGTATAAATATATAAATATATATATATATATACACACACACACACACACACACACACACACTCACACACATTCATTATATCTGATAAAAATTGTATCAAACCCAAACTTCTAAATCACAACAGCCTCATTTTTTATGATGTTGCTGTACAGTAATTTTATATTTATCTACCTGTCTGTCTGCACCCTATCTGCACTTATATCACAAATGCTCCATCAACAAACTTCAACAGGAGATGAGTCATTTTCCACCTAGGTTCATAAGTGAGTCATTCAAGTGATCCAACGCTCTCATCAAAAAGAAAAAAAAAAGTAGGCCGAACTCCCAAAAAACTTAAGTCCCTTTTAATATTCAAAACATCCAAACGCATTTACCTCTCTCATTTACATATACCAGAGGAGGACGACTTTAACCTTTAATGTGATTTCTGCCTGTAATCAAGTGAGATTGAATATGAATGTTGTTGTCGGGATGGCAGGGGACAGCTGGAGAGCAGTGGCGGTCTCACCCCACTGAGCCGAATCCCATTAATAATCAGTATCAGAGCCCGGTCTCACCTGCCTTGTTTTGCTCACAGCTCCGGCGTTCGGCAAATATTCTTATTAGCCCCAAATTGAGCCTGTCAGTCGGCGAAAAAACCACACGCTGGCAGTTTGCGAATTTCATCTACCCCAGACCGCGAGAGAGTTGCCGGGTGTGTGCTGTAAGGAGCGCCGAGAGCTTGATTGAATAAAACATGTTTAATTGTCATGCGAGCGCGGCGGATTTTTAAGCTCTGAATAATAACACAGCATCCTGAGAGGCGAGGGAGCGCGGTAGCATCTGCGTCCCTGAAATTCACTCCCTCAGAAGTAAAGGCCTGCCAGATGCCAGCGAAAGCAGAGAAAAAAAAAGCTGATTTTCTTTTTTTCTGTTTTTGGTAAAGATAGCTTTAAAGATTAACACTGAGGAACGAGATGATCTGTCTTTGCTACAGTACATCCTATTTTATTAGTTATTTTGCAAGGTACTAGTGGTCTGCTTAAACTTTGAAGCCGTTTGAAGGATTAAAGGGATAGTTCACCCAAAATAAAAATGTACTTAGTATTTACTCACGTAGTATTTAGGTACAAAAAGCAAATACTGATAGAATTCTTACTTTTGTGTGAACTATCCCTTTAACTAGATTTATTAGGATATAGGAAAGTTTTAGGTTCATTCATTCATTCATTCATTCATTCATTCATTCATTCATTCATTCATTCTTCATTTATGTATGTATGTATTTATTTATTTATTCATTGATTAATTAATTAAATAATTAATTAATTCATACATACATTCATTTTTTATTTATTCATTTATTTATTTATTTATTTATTTATTTATTTATTTAAAATCATCAGATCATTTGTCATCATGACAGTACAGTACATACTATTTTATTCGTTATTTTGCAAGGTACTATAGTAAATGGAAGTTTGTTGGTTACAGGCTTTCAGCATTCTTCAAAGTATCTTCTTTTTGGCTGCAACAGAAAAAAAGAAACTCAAAAAGAGTGAGTGAATAGTAAGGAAATTTTAATTTTTCATACTTTTCATTTTTTCCCTTAATCCTTCAGTACATACTATTTTATATGTTATTTTGCAAAATACTATAGTAGATCTCTTAAAATTTGAAGTCGTTTGAAGGATTAAAGGGATAGTTCACCCAAAAAAAAGAGAAAATTTCCTTAGTATTTGCTCACTCTCTATGAGTTTCTTTTTTCTGTTGAAAGCAAAAACGAAGATACTTTGAAAAATGCTGAAAGCCTGTAACCTTTGAACATCCATAGTATGGAAAACAAATACGATGGATGTCAATGGATAAAGGTTTCTAGCATTCTTCAAATCATCTTCTTTTGTGTTCAATAAAAAGAAACTCATTTCAAGGCTTGAAACTGGTAAAAAGCAAATACTGATCGAAGTTTTATTTTTGTGTGAACTATTGCTCTAACTAGATTAATTAGGATAAGTAACCAAGTTTTAGGTTTATTTATTCATTTATTTTTCAAATGTCAGTCAAAGGAGAAAAACAAAACTGATTTATTTTTATTTTTATTTTTTTGTATAGCTAGCTTTAAAAGACTAACATTGAGGGACAGGATGACCTGTCTTTGCCATCATGAAAGTTTTGCAAGATAATTTTATTCTTCTTAAAATACAGTTTAAAGGTTTAAAGCAGGGGTGTCAAACTCAATTCCTGGAGGGCCGAAGCCCTGCACAGTTTCGTTCCCACCCAGCTCCAACACACTTACCTGTAGGTTTCAAACAAGCCTGAAGGACTCAATTAGTTTGATCAGGTGTGTTTAATTAGAGTTGGAACTAAACTGTGCAGAGCTGTGGCCCTTTTGGAACTGAGTTTGACACCTGTGGTTTAGAGGGATTTTTCACCAAAAACAGCATTTATATTTAAAATAAAGATGTCATTTAGAGCATACAATAACAATCGGTATAAAAAGAGTAAAAAAAATAAAACACTCCACATGACCAAATAAAGTATATAATAATAATAATAATAATAATAATAATAATAATAATAATAATAATAATAATAATAATAATAATAATAAATAAATAAATAAATTCAAAAAGAAGATATTTCGAAGAATGTTGAGAGCCTATTCCCATTAAACTTTAATAGCAGGAAAAACAAACACTATGGAAGTAAATGGTTACAAGATTCCAGCGTTCTTCAAAATATCTTCTTTTGTGTTCAGCAAAAAGAAACTCATAAAGGCTTGAAACATGTAAACAGGAAATACTGATAGAATTTACATTTTAATGTGAACTATCCCGATAACTTGGTTAATTAGGATAAGTAGGAAAGTTTTTAGTATTTTTAAAGGGGGTTAATAATATTGAATTTAAGATCACTTTAAAAAAGTGAAAACTCAGTATCAGAAAACTTTTTTTCTATCCAAACTAAAATAAATAAGAAAACAATGCCATAAATACTGCACAATAGGCTTGCTTATTTGAAATATCATTAGTTAAACATAATAAATCCAGTAAATCCATAAAAACTAAGAATTTTTAAGTGTTTTTGCTTAAATAATGTACTGTACATGCCAAAACTATTACCAACCCTAAACCTTTAAATCATAATATGCCTAGTATTTATAACATTGCTTCAGCTGTTTTACACTAATATTATATATATGCCAGAGAATCACATTTTTATTTTTTTATTATTATTTTTTTTTGTAAAGCTTCAAAGACTAACATCGAAGCACACGATGGTCTGGGTCTGAAATAGCAAAGTCTGTTTACTCTGTCAGACTCTGACTTCGTGTCGAGCGAGTGCGAATGAGCTGGCCTACCTTTGGAAGGGTGTATTTGGGAAGCTTCATGGGTGTAAACACGTCTCGTCTGGATGACACGTAATAGATTGGCCGACCACCGGTTGACACCTTGGGTAATGGAGGGATCACAAACAGACAGCACAAAGACACTTTAGAGAGAAGCAACACTTAAAGCGGCACCAGGAGATTGGTCACATATAAGAGCTGCAGATATGTTCTTCCCAATTCAGTCATTATGCGTCATGTTATCATTATTGGATCGCAAGTTGTAACTTTGCACTGACTGAATTAAGAGCATCCACTTCTATCTTTGCTTTAATTTGCTTCAATATGGCACCATATAAAGCCTGTTTACATCTTGTGGTAAGATGAAAAAGGTTTTTTTTTTTGAAATAGGCTTATTTAAAACTCTTCAGAGTTAAGCAGTTGAGTTGTACCATCTTTGAATTCATTCAGCCAATTTACTGGTCTGGCAGGATAACTTTTAGCTTAGCTTAGCTTAGCATAGATCTTTGAATCAGATTAGACCATTAGCATCTCAAACACACACACAAAAAAGAAAAAAATAATTTTGATGTTTTTTTATTTAAAGTTTGACTGCGTAATATTGTGTCTGCTGCAGCTTCAGCAGGAAAATTTCCTTGATTATTATGCCGGGATGAGAGTATAGTTCCTATATATATAGTATTTTGTAACTACAAAAGTTTTAATCTATAAACAGGAAAATAATCTAAACTTTTTTCCTTTTCCTTTTTAGCAAGATGCAAATGGTCTAATCCAATTTAATTATCTATGCTAAGCTAAGCTAAGCCAAACAGGTTTTGTTTTCCAAAAGAAGCAGTTCTAAACAGCCTGAAGGAAGTCATCAATAATTCCTGTCTTCTTTCCGGGTCCAAGCCACTATACATTTAAATTGAGAAAATATATGTTTATTACCGCTTTTTAGTAATGTCACACATTAAAGGTGCAGTAGGTGATCTAAATTTTACGCCCCTCCCCTGCCGCCCAAAGCCACGCCTCCTTAAGTCGTGAACGTGCACTGAATATAACACTAGATCATGTCATTCACCAGTTAGAAAACTCAACAGAGACACGCACTTTAGCAAGCATAGTTGTGGACAGGCCAGCGGATGCAGGAATTATAGTTCCCCAAAACTGTCACAAGCTGTCACTGTTCAAAAATGAACGAATGTGTGAATAAAAATCAAACTTCACCTCGTAACGCTGGTTAGGCGGAAGAGCACATTTAATTATGTTTTGTTATTAAACTAAATTAAAATCAGATCAGAAGAAAGGAGTGCTTAAAACAGAAATATCCTTTCATCTTTTTACATTGCTCACGTTTACAACAAGTGACAAGTGATTTGTGAAACGCTGACCCTCGTACGTCGCTTATTTTCAGCTTCTTTTTCACTTGAACAACTAAACGAATGTTCTGGTCTGTTTAGCTGACTATATTATTAATGCTGTAAAATACACTTCATTAACTTGAACATAGCCAATCTTTTGCCGGATGTTTTCAAAGGCTGAAGAACACTTCCATTCATATAAACCCATTCATAAACAACAACACAGCCTACATCAGATTTGCGTGGCTAAAATAGTTATAAAACATACCTGTCTAAAAGAAATACTTCAGTCGTGGAGTCATCCTTCAGATCGTGCATAATGTCATTTCCCTCCAAGCGTGCAAAAGTAGTTCCGAGATTAATTCAGCGTTTAGAAAAGTTTTGATTCTGCATTTTTTGGTAGAAGCCCTTTCAGAAACAATCTTTCTTTTCACGCATACAAGGCCACGTTGGTCTTTCAGAAAGAAGTTCAGGTTGATGCAGAGTTTGCCAGATGATTTCTCTCTGTCAGTGGCAGACCCGTGCTTTACGTGTGCGCGCGAGTGACGTATCTGTTTGCGTAAAGAGGCAGCGCACAAAATCAAATTTAAATTTGTTGACAGACAGTTTGAGATACCTGTCGTAATTGAGTTATTTGTCGGTCCGACAATATTTAATTGGATGAACTTTTTTGTTTTATGCCTTATCCAGAATATTAAAATACATATAGATTAATTACTTTTGGAATGTGAAGAGACTTTAACCAGCAAAACAAAAACTGTTTCGGAAGACAATCACCTACTGCAGCTTTAAAGTCAATTTTATAGAAAATCACGATGTACTTGCTACATTACAGACACAATTTCTAAAAAAACAAAAAAAAAAAAAAAAAGACTTCCTGGCCATCAGATATTAGGTATAGATGTATATATTGCGATTATGATTTTTAAAAGAATTTAATCGCTTTGTAAACATTAATTATCACCATTTGTTGACTCTTCCCATACAGTTTGATATAGCGCTTGGACCCGAAAGCCGCTTCGCATGATGTCACACTTAACAAGCAGATACATGTTTGTAAAATATTTGCATAATGCCGGTCATTGGCTGGCAGTGGACAACATTTATTAAACTCTCAAATGCTGCAGTTGTAACTAAGGCTTGGAAGAGTTCATAGTGTGCTTCATGCTGAGAAGAGGCGTTTTCTGTAGAGCCATTAAAGGGAAATTCACTTTTGAGGAAAGAGACTCAGAGCATGATGATTACTGGACACAAAAGTATAAATCAGGATTTACTGTCATATTTACTGTCATATTACTGTGTTTAAATGTTCTGATCCAAAAGTCAGATATGGCAATGGGGGTTTGTTGCTATAAGCGGCTGATTAATCACAACGGACCGGGCCTTGATCTGACCAATCAGCACAGAGTAGACAGTCACAGAAGGGCTGGGTTCAGAGAGAACAGATCCTTGAACAAACTGTTTCAGTCTCGAATGAATATTATTAGAAAATTTACATTTTTTTACCTTGCATGGATGTAAAACTATGCAGGAGGCCATTGAAACTAAATTAGAATGATTTAAAGTGATGATACACTCTAAAAAATAAAGATATGTAAGCTGTCGCTGTGGTGGTGCCTTTTTAAAAGGTACACATTTGTACTCAAGTGTCCATTTCAGTACCTCAAAAGGATATATAAGTACCTAAAATTTTAACAGGAACATTTTTGTACTTTTTAGGTACTAATATGTACCCTTGAGGTATTAATTTGGACCTTTGAGGTACAAATGTGTACCTTTTGAAAAGGTACCACCCCAGTAATAGCTCACGTACCTTTATTTCTAAGAGTTTATATTGCAATTTTAATACAGACATATACAGGGTTGCTCTGTCAATCGCAAAAGTTTGCAGATTGCAGAAAATATCCATCCCATTAAAACTTTTAGAGAAGTTTGCATAACTGACGTTCATTTAATTAAGGCAAAACATGTTCAAGAATCTGTGAATAATTGAAGAGAATTAGAATTGCAGAATTAGAATTAATGTATATAAACATTATATTACAGCAATTGTTCAGTGTACTAATGTTGCATAAAATTAGAGAACGTTCGAGGTTACTAAAGTAACCCTTCGTTCCCCGAGGAGGGGAACGGAAGCACTATAAGTGGATTTGATTTGTAAAATCCACGCATTGGGGAGGTTCGGTTCAGAAGCTACTCGTCTGAAAGAGTATTGAACGGGCCAATTAAGAATGAATTGGCAGCGCAAGCCTGCGCAGGTGAGCGGCATAAGCAATCAACTGAGTATATAAGCTCACCTGGCGCCAGCAGACGCTATCCTTTTTAAGCTGAAGAGACTTTCAACAGCTAAGGGACAGTCATTATGGCGACGGAGTATAGTGCTTCCGTTCCCCTCCTCGGGGAACGAAGGGTTACTTTAGTAACCTCGAACGTTCCCCTTCGGGGGGAACTTCAGCACTATAAGTGGATTTGATTTGTAAAATCCACGCATTGGGAGCCCATTGAAAGCGCCATAATGACTGCACCTTACCAACACCCCCGATGAGGAGATAGTCAAGCAAGCGTGACGCACCCGCATCATGGGGGGCGCGGTCCTCCAACGTGTCCCTGGCCCTAATTTATCCTACTTCAACAGAAGTTTTACGGATTTAGATATATTTTTTGGGAAGTCGTGAGCATCTAGATAATTCTAGGAAATACGACAGTACGTTGGGAAGCGTGCAATCCCGATAGGGAGGACGCTGCGGAGGCCATCCGTTACCCGAGGGGGGATAGATGGCAGAATTTACATATGGACTAGCCCTAAAAAGGGGGAGTACGCATAGCAAAAGAGTGGTTAGCGGAGAGGGAAGACACGGGTCCGCCCAGGGGGGGGACTTAACCGTGGCGGAATAAGCATATGGGATCGCCTAGTGGGGATCACGCATAGCAGGCACCTTTACCCAAAACGCGGGCTGACCAGCGGGCAGACCTACAACGTAGTGGGCCAGCAAGTGACTCCTCCGCTGAGTCAGTGCTGGGGGCCACGGAGGAATCTGCAGGGCTCACCTGACGGGGAACTTTACTGACAGATAAAAAGGCGCACGTATCTCCGTGTTAGGGAAAATGGCGCAGCAAGCGTGTTTCAACACCCTATCGAATTGTTTCCTCAATCACCAAGGGTTACCTAATACCCTTGAGGAAACCGGCTCCACTCGCAGATTGTAAAACCTTGCAAATGTGTTGGGTGTCACCCAGCCCGCAGCTCTACAGAAGTCTGTTAGAGGGGCGCCGCGTGCGCGCGCTCGAGAGGATGCGAAACTCCGAGTGGAGTGCGCACGCGCTCTCGGGGGACGCGGCTCATCTCGGCTCTGATAGTGAAAGAAAGGCATCCACAATCTAGTGGGAACTTATTTCGGTACGGCACTTCCCTGCTGCCGACCGTTATAACAGACGAAGAGCTGCTCAGATGATCTAAACTCTGAGTGCGGTCCGGATAATACGCAAAACGCGAACTGGACAATAAAGAAGGGCTGGGTCTGCCTCCTCCGAGGGCAGCGCTTGCAGGCTCACTACCTCGTATTAAAACGGAGTGGTAGAAACCTTGGGCACATATCGCGGGCGGGGTCTCAGGACGTGAGAGAAGCCAGCCCAATTACAGGCACGAGTCACTGACCGAAAAATGCCTCCGGGTCCCCGACCCTCTAATCGATATCAACGCGACCAGCAGAGCTGTCTTCAGGGACAGAAAGATACTGAGTCGAGGATCGAAGGGATCTGACGCGGCTTGTGTAGCGAGGGCGAGATCCTAAGAGGGCATGAGAGGGGGCGGGATGGATTAATTCGCTTAGCGCCCCTGAGGAACCGGATGATGAGGTTATGCGTTCCCACGGTGCTGCCAGCCACCGCGTTATGAGAGCGGAGATGGCAGCCACGTAACCTTGAGTGTGGAGGGCGACAGCCTGCTCTCCAGCTTCTCTCGGCGTAAAGAAAGCACAACGCTGATCTGGCAAATTACGGGGGTCTTCTCAGCGAGAGACACACCATTCAGTGAATAGACTCCACGTCAGGGCATAGGCGCGCTCGGGGAGGGGGCTCTAGCCCGAGTGACGGTATTAGCCACCGCAATCGGAGGTTACCTAAGTCTTCCTCGCGTCTAAAATCTCTTCAAAGATCGGCGAGGGTGCCAGGTGGTGCCCTGTCCCTGAGAGAGTAGGTGCTCTCTCGAAGGGACTGCCAGGGGAGGGCTATCGCGAGGGAGAGCTCTGACATCCAGGTCCGGTTGAGCCAGAGGGGCGCAACCAGCAACCTGTTCCTCGTCCTCTTCCTGACCTTGCACAGTAACTGCGCGAGCAGGCTCACTGGGGGAAACGCGTATTTGCGCGTGCACCGAGGCCAGCTGTAAGCCAGTGCATCCGTGCCGAGAGCACTCGGTCAGGGAAAGAACAACTAGCAATGAGCGATCTCGGGGGAAGCAACAGATCGATCTGGGCTTCCCCGAATCGCGCCCATATCAGCTGAACAGACTCGGGGTGGAGTCTCCATTCTCCAGGACGCAAGGCTGCCGTGAGAGCGCATCGGCTGCACGGTTGAGCTTGCCTTAATATGAATGGTGTGCAGCGATTTCAGCCGCGGATGACTCCAGAGGAGCAGACGGCGGGCGAGCTGAGACATGCGGCGAGAGCGCATACCCCCTATACGGCTGATATACGCCACCGCCGCCGTACTGTCCGTCCTGACCAGCACGTGTTGCCGCTCCAGCACCGGAAAAAAACGGTGGAGAGCGAGGAACACTGCCAACAGCTCCAGGCGATATGCCAATGCAACTGGGTACCTTTCCACAGGTCCGCAGCCGCATGCCCGCAACGCACAGCCCCCCAGCCCGTGTTGGAAGTGTCTGCTGAAACGACAACAAGACTGGACGCCTGTTCTAGAGACACCCAGGTCTGTAGGAACGAGGGGTCGCTCCAAGGGCTGAGGGCGCGGCGACACAGCGCAGTAACAGAGACTCGGTGTGCGCGCGCGTGCCATGCGCGTCTGGGGACTCGATCGTGAAGCCAGTGCTGAAGTGGTCTCATATAGAATAATCCGAGCGGCATGAAGCGGCTGCGGATGCCATATGCCCCAGGAGCCTCTGAAATAGTTTCAGTGGGACCACTATTTTACTGTCGAGCTCTCTCAGACAGTACAGCATCAGCTGAGCGCGCTCTCCGGAGAGGCGCGCTGCCATGGTGACCGAGTCCAGCTCCAGCCCGAGAGAAGAGATCCTCTGCACGGGGGCGAGTTTGCTCTTTTCTCGGTTGACCTGAAACCCCCACAGGTGGAAGTGCCAGAGCACTTTGTCTCTGTGCATAATCAACTGCTCTGAGAGAGGGCAAAAATCAGCCAGTCGTAAAGAAATTGAGTATGCAGATGCCCGCGAGCCGAAGGGGCGCTGAGGCACCCTCCGCGGGCTTGGTGAGGACCCGCGGAGACAGAGAGAGCCCGAAGGGGAGGGCTTTGTATTGCCAAGCTCGACCTTCAAACGCAAACCGCAGAAACTGTCGGTGGCGAGGAAGAGTGGAGACATGGAAATACGCGTCCATCAGGTCTAATGCTGCAGACCAACCCAGAGGACGAACGCACCGGAGGATGCGCTTCTGCGTGAGCATTCTGAACGGCAGCTTGTGCAGGCAGCGGTTCAAAACGCGCAGATCTAGGATTGGCCGTGACCCACCGCTCTTTTGGGCACGATGAAGCGTGGGCTGTAAAACCCGCTCTCCATCTCGGCTGGAGGGAGCGGCTCGATTGCATCCTTCGCCAGGAGGACAGCAATCTCCTCTCGCAAGACAGGGGCGGACAGGGGGCTGACCCTGGTGAATACACACCCGTGACTTGGGGGGCCGTTTCGCGAACTGAATCGCATAGCCGAGTCTGATTGTGCGTATGAGCCACCGCGAAGAGCTGGCCCGCGCTAACCAGGCAGGCAGAGCTCTCGCTAATGGACTCATCGCTACAATCGCTGACGTACCAGCAGTGGGGCAGCGCGGAGTGGGTGTGCTGATCCGGGAAGCTCGCGGGTCCCACGGAAAAGCTGGAGGTGAGATATTTGCTCTCACTCCAAACCCGAGCTCCGGAGGGGAGGCTCGAGGGGTGGGAGAAAGGAGACCGTCCTCCCAGCGCTCGTGAGCCACTGGCGAAACGCACCGAATCTGCAAGCTAGAAAGCATAGCGTCCCAGACTGGCAGATTTCGGGCTGTCACATCTGGGGAAGTGAAAAGTGCCCTTTCATAATGTTTTCATGGCAGTAAAAAGTGCCGTTGGAAATGGGGCCCCGCCCTCCAGCGGGGAAAGAGCAAGTTCCCTCTTCTCCAGATGGCCTGTCCCAGGGGCGCTTCGCGGTCCGTTGCCGGACTTAGCGGCGTTCTGGGCAGGGGGGCTGCCTGCTTCCGAGGTGCCCGACGCGCTCGCTTCGCCTGAGGCGTGTGCGGGGGCGGAGCAGCTCTCGTAGGCGGGCGCCTTCGGCGAGGAGCAGGTATGAATGGCACGGCGGGCGGAGCGGGCTACGGACCGCCGATAAGACATCACCCACCAACTGCTCTCTCACCGCCTTGAATTCCTGGGTGAATTCACAGACAGT
>NC_141021.1:51332500-51397500 GCF_052040795.2 Danio rerio
AATTAAATAGTAAAACTAGTACATTTCAAGTGCATTATACCTATTAATTAAAATGGATTACTATGTAAAAAAAGAAAAAAAAATCTTTTAAAAAAAAATACTTTTTTTACTGCAAACCATAACAGAAATGCAGATTAAGACAATAATTTTATAGAAACAAAAATCAAATCAAAATGGCTTAATGTGATTCAAACATACTGTATGCATTTTCAGAAATGTTCAATGGAAAACAAGAATACAATACTAATCAAGGAACCATTTCCTTGGACACGAGTCAGAAACACTGTAAAGAAAGATGTTGATTGTGCACGACATTCATGCAAATGTGCCCTCAATGCTAAATGCTTTGCCGGCGCGTTGCGTTTGAAGTGTGCATTATGAAGCTTTAAATCCTGCAAGATGAAGTGTATGGTGTGTGAGCGAGAGTCTCTGTCAGACATCAGAGACACAGACTCATTTGCACAATCTCTCCGGTCTCCATACTAATGATTGATAATGTTTTATTAATGCTCACATATCCTCCACCGAGGATCTAAACAAATTGTAGCAATTTCGTCAATCACAGAATCAATCATCGGCGGCTCCGAAACGCTCATGAATCAGTGCCAACATCACCGTCTGCAGGCCTGGAGGAGACGCCGATACTCCTCAGATGTATAACACACAAAAAAACCCACACGCACACACTTCCTACAGTCTCACCTACACACACATACATACACACACTTCAATTTCACTGCATCTGATGCTGAACGCCTGCCTGCAGGAAATCATGGACTTTTTGTTTCTAGTGAAGGTTTATGAATATGAGTGCAGTCAGAAACATATCATATACATGAAAACTGAATATATAACAACTAATATTATGTTTGCTGAGATATTTACCCCATGATCATGAAGAAAGATAATATGTACGGTCTGAAATCCCTGTGTACAGTAGGTGAAAAACACTGTCTGATGGTGGCAATGAGGTATGTAAATAAGGAGTGGGCATTGAGGGCATTGAGGAGTCAAGGGCCATGAGGCGGAGCCAAGAGCTCTTAGGGCGGAGCTGAACTGTTTTTGTTTTTTACTATTGCGAATTATGCTTTAGGTAAATTATAGATGCATATCAACAACAACAACAACAACAACAAGACAAGTTACAGTTAATTTTAAACACACCACAATGCGTTTTAAATGGAATAAATATAACCTAATAATGGTGATTTTATTTTTAAGTACATTTTCACATAGCTATTTTTTTCTTCAATATAGACTCAACGGTCACTTTATTAGGTACACCTGACCAATAACGCAAACTTCCAATCAGCCAATCACATGGCAGCAACTCAATGCATTTAGCCATATAGACATGATCAATTCTATCTCCTGCAGTTCAAACCGAGCATCAGAATGGCGTAGAAAGGTGATTTAGGTGACTTTAAACATGGCATGGTTGTTGGTGCCAGACAGGCTGGTCTGAGTATTTCAGAAACTGCTGATCTACAGGTATTTGCACGCATAACCATCTCTAGGGATTACAGAAAATAGTCTGAAAGAGAGAAATGATCTGGTGAGCAGCAGTTCTGTGGGCGCAAACGCCTTGTTGATGTCAGAGGTCAGAGGAGAATGGCCAGACTGGTTCAAGCTGGTAGAAAGGCAACAGTAACTCAAATAACGAGGTCTGCAGAAGAGCATCTCTGAACGCTCAACATGTTGAACCTTGACGCAAATGGACTACTGCAGTAGAACACCACTCTGAGTGCCAATCCTGTTAGCTAAGAACCAGAAACTGAGGCTACAATTTGCAAATTTGTATCTCAATCCAATAGAGCACATTTGGGATGTGGTGGAATGGGAGGTTCTGCAGAATCTGCAGCAACTGCGTGATGCTGTCATGCCAAAATGAAGCAAAATCTCTGATGAATATTTCCAGTCTCTTGTTAAATCTATGCCACAAAGGATTAAGGCAACCCCGTACTAGTATGGAATACCTAATAAAGTGGCCAGTGAGTGTACCGTATATGAACTTAATGACAAGAAAACTCTTTTAACTTTTCAAAATATGTGTCTTTAAGGCATCTAAACATTCACAATCATCAAGAAAATGATTTCACAATCAAGAAATCACTAAAATAGGACCTGCCTGACAACGTGGGGTTGACCAAAAGATCCTTAAATGCTAGAGATCATGCTACGATCCAAAAAAAATTAAATTAAAATAGAAAAGAAAACAGTTGAGATCTACCAGTCTGAGAAAAAAAGATAATACAGACATTTCTAAAGCTTTAGGACTGCAGTGAGTCAGTGGGAGCCATTATCTACAAATAGGAAAATCATGGAACTGGAGTGGCCAAAAAATCTAAATTACCCCTGGAGTGCAGCAACAACTTATCCAAGAAGTCAGAAAACATCCCACAACAACATCCAAAGAACTTCAGGGTTCTCTTGCCTCAGTTAAAATGAGTGTTCATGACTCCACCATAAGATAGAGACTGCGCAAAAATTGTTTGCATTGCAATGACAAAAAACACTTTTTGGTAGGTGTGTGTACTATTATGTGTGGCGTAAAAGTGGGTGAGTGTTCATGACTCCACCATAAGGTAGAGACTGTGCAAAACTGGTTTGTATTGCAGAGTTTTGAGAAAAAAATAAATAAAAAAAACTTTTTGGTAAGTGTGTGTATGTAAATGTATGAGTGTATGTGTGGTGTAAAAGTAGGTGAGTGTTCATGACTCCGCCATAAGAACCATACATTTTTAAAACTGCATGATGAGTTTACCTGTGTTATCTTTAATATTTACATTTGTTTGATGATCTGAAATAGTAACATGTGACAAACATGAAAAAAAAAAGTAATCAGTAAGGAGGCAAACACTTTTTCACACCACTGTGTTGGATATCTCCAATCTAAAATCATACAATGCACTTACATGAAAACACAAACATACAACTTTATGTCCATTTATACATGTCCATTTATGATTCATTAATTTCTTTACTACATATTTCAAACATAAACATCATTGCACTCACTGTGAAAAGTAATATTGTGTGGATAATATGTGTGTGTCTTACTAAACTAAACTGCACAATATCTGTGCGTGTGTTATTATTCTATTGTTTGTCTGGAATGTTTCACTTGCCGTAGCAAAATAAACACCTGCTAACAGTCAGCAAATGAATGCCAGCGTTAATAATTAATAAAATGTCTGTGAAATGAGAAGCATGTGAAGGTTTTTGTTTGATTTGTGAATATGTTGCATGAATGAAAAGGTTAAAGAGAATGTGAATTTTATGAGCCTGGTTTAGGAACAAACAGAGCTCTAATATATACAGCACACATACAAACTTTTTATTTTAGATGCAATTAATCAAGATTAATCTATGATTATGTTATGATACTTAATGTATGTTTGGTTGTTGTTTTTTTTACAGTAGGCAGAAAAAAAACAAACAAAAACACCATGAAATTCTTGAAAATCCTGTGCTTTTGCCTGCAGTGTCTTGCTTTAAGCCACAAGAACAAAATAAAATAAAAAACAACACCTGCTGTTCCGTCCAATCAAAGCAATCTGAACGCTTTCACAGGAGTGACGGGACACTGGATCTGACTTCAGAACAGTGACTGAAATTCATCCGGCTAAAGCCTCTGCTGAATAATTCTACCGCACATTTCTCATCTTAGACAAGCAGCTTAATGCAAATCTCCTCCACGTCTCACTGTTTCCATCTGAGTCTGAACAAAGACCCACTCTAACACTCGCCCATGACATTGAGGCCATAATGAGCACAAGATCTGTTATATGTGGGAGAGAAAAAAAGTGTTCTTCTCTGTTATAAATCCAAGAGTCCTTCTTAGAGTCACACAATGAGTGGAAATGACTGGAGGTCTATGAGAAACGGAAAGGTCAAGCAAAGAACACACAATTAAACTGAATCTGCTGTGTGTCCTGGAATGTATATAATGGATATTGAAGTTCACTGCGCATAGCTAAAGTGGGTTCGTGTTCTGCAAAGGACAATAACATGAAGAATTCTAATGCATATGTGATTTAATATTTGTTATGTAATAAAATATACAGCACGGTATAAAAAAAATAGTAATTGCTTTGTTTGTTTAGTTATAAAATCAAACAAAATTTAAAAAATACAATAAAACATTAAACTAATTGTATTAAATTAAATGTGTTTTGCAATAAAAATAAATAAATAAATAAATGAATAAACAAATGAATAAATACATAAATAAATAAATAAATAAATAAATAAAAAGATTAAATAAAACAAAATAAAATAAGTTTGGTAATAAAATAAAATAAAATAAACTGTATTTGGGAAAATAAAATAAAATTAAATTAAATTAAATTAAATTAAATTAAATTAAATTAAATTAAATTAAATTTAATTAAATTAAATTAAAACAAAATTTAATGAAATAAAATAAGCTTGATAACCAATTCTGTTTAATTCAAAATTAAATAATCCCACATCTACATATTTTTGTCAGCTTAATGCTGCTCTATCTTAATTAACTTTACAGAAAATAATAATTCACCAATTATCCCCTTAGTAACTATGGCAGCAGGTTAATTATGAGGTTTTCAGACCTGAAAAAAAAAACCTCTATCATTGCAGAACCACATTAAATTTGTTTAGCTTGAAATCCAAAAACCATTTATCTTGATCACATTTGACAGTTTTGATAAGGCACATTTGTTCCTCCATTACTCCAAATGTTTGGATGTGTCTTTGAAACATAATCACAGCTCTGCTAATTAACAAAATGAGCTGCTTTAATGGCTTCATATACAAAAAGCTCATTAATGTCAACAGGGTGCTGGCGTGATCTGACAGAGCAGACGTGTTTTTACGTCACTGATACAAATATTTAACAAAAACTCTTTTAATTCTTCTGATTTGCCCCCCGGATGGACGTACACCAATAGGAGACTTTCAAAAACTAAAATTAGCATAATAGAAACATTTAATTAGCACGCCAATTTGATTTATCCCACTGCTTTTCCCCTATATTTCATAACACTTAAAGCATATGATGACAACTCAACACAATCTGCATGCATTAGGAGTGTATATAACTTAATTTTGTGTCACTTCGGGACGGATGAGATGCACTGTATGGTTGCCTAGTAACTAGCTGTTAAATTTGCAATATTCAAAAGTACCTCGCTTGAGACTTTAAAATTCACACGAGTCTCCTGTTCCTCATGGGGAACCAATCTGCCTCATAAGCTCCTGCATTAAAGTGTTTCCGATACGTGACAAGCGCTCGTCCGTCAGGGGAGTTGAGATCTTCACATCTTTGGTCAAAGTTTTTGCAAAATATTTGAAAGGCTTTTGGAGTCTTTTATGCAACACAGACTCATTGAACATATGCTGTTGAGCCTATATTTTTTGTTAAACCGCAAATATAATGTACGTTTAGCTGCAGTTTTTAGGGAAATTAAAAACAGTGAGGTGCATTATGATGCCAACAATTTTTGTTGTTTTTCATGCTAATGGTATCTATTAGTGCAAAATGAAAAAAATACTGTAGGTGTTTGGTTACAAAAACAAAAAATAAAACTAAAATTTTGTCATTAATGACTTAATGAACAAAACAAAACAAAATTTGTCAATAATGACTTATATAACAAAACAAAACTAAAGCTGGTCACAGAACAAAAATTATGTAAAAAAATGAATAAACAAAACAAAACAAAACTTTAGTAAAAATCACTAAATAAACAAAACAAAATAAATTTGTTTAAAAAAAAGAATTGAATAAGCAAAACAAAACAAAACTTTAGTAAAAATTACTAAATAAACAAAACTAAAAAAACTGTAAAAAAGTACTGAATAAGAACAAAACAAAAGTTTAGTAAAAATCACTGAATAAACAAAACAAAAAAAATCTAAAAAAGTACTGAATAAACAAAACAAAACAAAACAAAACAAAACAAAACAAAACAAAACAAAACAAAACAAAACAAAACAAAACAAAACAAAACAAAACAAAACAAAACAAAACAAAACAAAACAATGCTGGTCACAAAAAAACAAGAATTTATTCAATAAAGATTTAATAAACAAAACAAAAAACAAAACAAAACAAAACAAAAAAACATAAACAAAACAAAAAACTAAACAAAATAAATAAAACAAAACAAAACAAAATAAAATAAAACAAAATAAAGTAAATAATTAGTCAAACTAAACTAAACTAAGCTACGCTAAACTAAACTAAACTAAACTAAACTAAACTAAACTAAACTAAACTAAACTAAACTACGCTAAACTAAACTAAACTACGCTAAACTAAACTAAACTAAACTAAACTAAACTAAACTAAACTAAACTAAACTAAACTAAACTAAACTAAACTAAACTAAACATTTGTCTATATTGACCTTGTTTGGTAATAAAATAAATTAAAATAAAATAAAATAAAATAAAATGTGTTTTAAGTGCTCGTCCATCAGGGCGCAGTAGGATGAAAATTTTTTTTTTTCCTTTTCACAGTAATAATATTTACTAGGGCATATTATTGCTGAATAATGGATTATTTTTGTGCAGTTCTCAAATACCAAAAAATAATTAAATGGTGTGTTTGATTTATAATCAAATACGTTTGTTTCCCTTATCTAGCTCCATATGGACAACTTTTCTGGCATGGACAGATTGCTCAGTAGCTCACGTTTTGTTTTGTTTTGTGTTGCACGAGTCTGGTGAAGCACGATTCCCCAATAGCCATAAAAGCAATGTAAAGTAAAGGTAAAGCTTAATGGTAGCAATACTTTTGAGAACACTATTGGTTGGGTCAATGGCTCGCCACTTTCTCAAGGATGTGTAAATGGCATTTATAACAAAATGTACCCTAACTAACGCATTTTAAATCTGCATAAATGTAGACAGCGCCCTCTAGAGAATGTCATCTGAAAATGTGCAACGAAACAAACCCAGAGAAATGTTATTTACGTTTTTCAAAAAAGAGGTGCACATTTTTCGATAAGCCTGGGTTGCTTTTATGCTTGTTACTTTGCTGTTAACTATAAAAAATTAAATAATAAAAAAACAAACATGTTGTTGGGTGTTGCAGCACTAAAGTCAATAGGCACTTAAGATTAGACAAAGTTACATCTTGTTCCACCACTCTGTACCATAAGTTGCAACTTCTTGTAAAAACCAAAGTGAGTGAAAGCTGCTGTTATCTCCTAATGAGTGTTGATGGCCCAGTTCCACAGGCCTCGTCCAAACCACTGCAGCTGATTAATAGAGAAACTCATTAATGAATGCGTGGATGAAACGCTCATCTGCATACGGCAAACCACAGCTACACCTGCTCGCAATTTCCAGAAGCTGCAAGCATTTTCCCGCGGGACCTTTGATTTCTGGATAGAGAGACAAACTTTATTTGCTGAATTATCCAGGGCTGCGGGGAGGAGGGGGGAGGCTTGTCCCATAAGCAGATGGCTCTGTTTGCCGTAATCGCAGCACTAAACACTGGATAATACAAACTTTAATGAGTTTAATGTCAACTTCTCCCTCCTCCTCGTCTTCTGGCTTCTTCGACTCAACGTCTCAGGCAGTAAAACACTGTTACTGGCAGAACTGTAATGCGATGGAGGAATGCTGATGTGATTATGGTACAGTATCAATATTAGATTTGATTGGGCGTCTTATGAAAAAAGTAGGCCTATATGGTGTAGAATAAATGTGATTTTGTTTATTGATGTTTGGAAACACACTTAAATGTGTTCAGTTCGCAATCTGGCAGCAGTTAAAACAGGCTTAATCAAATGGTTTAATGCTGTTGAATCATATATTGGATTAAATGTTCAGCTGGGGTTTCAGACTGAAACTGTAATGCAAGATTTGGACTCATGTTGAGTATTCGCTATTAGATTGCATTAAGTTTTGCTAAAGTTAACGAAATGAATGTTTAGCAATAATTTGTTCATAACTGGTTTAAAATGATTAATTGATTGATTGATTGAGTGATTGATCTGACAGGGAATAATAATCAAGGATAACTATGATCAAGAATATGACAAAATAAAATGCAATAAAGTTTTGTGGTTTATATTGTGGCAACATGTCCAAAAAATTCTGAATAAATGAAAAATTAACATTTTAACTAAAATTAACTAAAATTAATTTTAATGTTAAAATAAAAAACAAATTACGTAAACAAATATAAAAAGTTTATTTTTTTTATCAGTTTAGGCTTTTTGTTTTCAAAATCAACACAACAATAAAAAAACATAACAGGTTGCATTTTTCTATTTTCTTATTTTGGTCATTGTCAGCTCATGTTAGCTAAAGCATTAACTAACGAAAAAAAATGTGTTCTAAACCCCAATATTCTGGATGAGCTGTAATTACTATGTATTTTATAACTATTATAAAGTCACAGTAAGGGTGCTTTCACACCTGCCTTATTTAGTTAGATTGAATCGCACTAGAGTTCGTTTCCCCGTTTGGGCAGGTGAGAATGCAGCAATCGTACTCGAGTGCGCACCAAAAGTAGACCAAATAAGCGTACCGAGACCTGCTTAAAGAGGTGGTCTCAGTACGCTTTCAAACGAACCCTGGAGCGGTTCGTTTGTGGTGAGAATATGATTCGTACTAAAACAGGTCCAACCGCAAAAAGTACTGCACGTTTTGGACTAATTCAGCTGCCGTAGGCCGATGCGCTGTGCATTATGGGATATGGAGGAAAATATTTGTTGACAGCGCTTTACCAACAGAGAGAGAGAGAGGGAAAAACATTACCTGTCGCAGTTTAGCTAAATTAATTCACGTTTCCTCCTGAAGTGACGAGCAATGCATTAAGCACTGTTTTCCAGCTGCGCTTTATTTTCGTAATGTGTAGTTTGTCTAAAGCAGGCATACAATCAGCCAGCGCAGTCGTCCCTCCAGAGTAAAAGGTTTTGTTTACATCCGGGAGTTCACTGGCATTTTCCCGCACATGAATTCTGACCAATCAATAAGCAGATTAGGAAATACGCTCAACAACATCTGGCCAATGAGAGATGTGGATTTTGTCAGATGACTGCATTTTGGTTCGTTTCAACTAATTCGGACTAAAGCCAGCAGTGTGGTGTGAAAACGACCCAAAGACGGCAGAAGATGCAACAATGTATCATTTATTACCCTTGTTCCGGACCAAATGAAGCGAACTACAGATGTGAAAGCACCCTAAAAGTGCAAACCTAAAATTTATTACATTTGTAAACCGCCAGTCCTGCTGCACCCTACCTGGTCTGAGCTGGGATTGAACCTGCAACTCGTCGTATGGGAGGTGGATACTTTAACAAGGCAGCTAAAGACTATGGCCCCTATCATGTGTTGCCAGATAACCTTTGAGGTCAGAGGAGTAAGGTTTGCCTGCACAGCACTTTGTTAGATGGCCTCTTTACACTTAACTTCTTAAACCTCACTCCCATCCCAGACAAACCCCCGCATGTAACCCACCGGTCCTACTGCACCCAACCCAGTCTAAACTGGAATCGAACCAGTGACTCTTTGCATGGGATTCGCTTAGTCTAACAAGGAGGCTAAACACCTTGGCCTCCAGGGTCTGTCACTAGAGCACTTTTTGAGATCAGAGGAGTGAGGTTTACCTGCATAGTACTTAGCTAGCTGGACTCTATTATTACTATTTCACCTCCTAAACCTCACTCCCATTCCAGACGAACCCCCAAATGTAACCCACCAGTCCTACAGCACCCAACCCAGTCTGAATTGGGATTGAATGGGCAGCTATTCGCATGGAAGTGGGTTGCTTTAACTTGAAGGGCTGAAGACCATGGCCTCTAGCATCTGTTGCTAGAGCACCCTTTTGAGGTCAGGGGAGTGAAGTTTACCTGCATAGCACTTTGCAAGCTGGCCTCCGTTACACTCACCCCTCCTAAACCTCATTCCCATCCTGGACGAGCCCCCACATGTAACCCACAGATCCTACAGCACCCAACCTAGTCTAAGCTGGGATCAAATCCACGACTCTTCAAATGAGTCAGTTGGTCTACTATGGAGTCTAAGGATTATGGCCTCTACCGTCTGTTGCTGGTGCACTTTTAAGAGTCAGAGGAATGAGGTTTACCTGCATAGCACTTTGCTAGCTGGCCTCGGTTACACTCACCCCTCCTAAACCTCACTCCCATCCCGGACGAGCCCCCACATGTAACTCACTGCACCCAACCCGGTCTGAGCTGGGATTGAACGGGCAACTCTTCGCATGGGAATCGGATGCACTAACAAGAAGACTAAAGACCATGGCCTCTAGCGTCTGTTGCTAGAGTACCTTTTGAGGTCAGGGGGGTGAAGTTTACTAGCACAGCACTTTGCTAGCTGGCCTCAGTTACACATTTAAAATTGAAGATTTCTTTTTTATATTAAACCATGGAGCTTATATTTTAGTAAAAAAAAAAAAAAAAAAAAAAACAACTTACAGAAATGTTCCTTTTGAAACGTTTCCTTTTGTGTCAACAAACCATTATCACTACAAACCCAAAAACATGTTTACCTCATGTCACGTTTTTAATTTCACATCCCATGCAAGTGACTGAAACAGAAAACGCAATTACATATAATAAAAAAGACAGTAAAACTGTCACAAAACGTTAATGTTTAAAGTATGAAATGCGGCAGAACCTAATACCCTCTCATTCACTAATAAGCAGACAACAAAGACAAATGACACACAATCCGCATAAAGCATCATCATTTATATATTTCCCCGAGCATGTCCTCAAAAGGCCGATATGTGTCTGATGAGCAGTAATAATGAAAGTTTGCTAAGTGAAGTGACCTTCTCCAGCGCAGGCGTGCTCGGTATGAAGAAGTAGTGCGCACTGCATTGAGACGCAGCTCAAGTGTCCCTCTATGAGCTGCAGAGGGAAAGATAAGGCGTTCAATGACAGCGGGTTTTCAGGCTCAGGAAAGAATGCTCTCAGACCAGACTAACTGAATACTGAATTTTCAACAAATGCTCATAAATCATTCGAGGTGCGCTCCTGAGAGCCCACCCCATGTAAGGTGTTTGGGAGCTGGCAAATTTAGCTCTGTCTTTCAGTGCCGGTTCTCCAGGGCTCCGGGCGGACGGATTTAAGAATAGTGGTGTCATTTAGAGTGTAATTTAGCAAGAATGGGGACTCTGTGAACCGGCCAGGTGCTATCAGTCAAAATACTGGAGTTTCAAAGGTTTGGAGGATGAAGAAAGTGCAAAAGAAAAAAAGTTGTTCCCTCGCCGTGATGCGTGACAATCTCATTAACCCAAAGTTATAAAAGAAATTGTTTTCATGTGATAGTAAGAATTTATCTTGAGTTAATTAAACTAACTTACCTCATTGCCCTTTTCCCCTTAAGGTTTAATTTAGAGAGTTACAACTAGCATCAACAAAACCCAAATGTGTTGTCACCTCACGTTGGTTACTGTCTGGATCTGTCTAGGTCAAAAAGTTACCCATGAACACAACAAACTGATGAAAACCGACTGAAATGGAGTGCGCGTTCTCCGCCTGAGGGTGTTTCCGCATTGTGGGTTATAGTAATCAGTTTGCTCAGTAAGAAGAGCAAATCTGAACTTCCGACATGCATGCAAGACGTAAACAAACCAGCATGTACAACCATTATCACAGTAATTGTAACTCATCACAGAGAAATTCAGCCCTGCAAACATGTCTGTTAATCCAATAGTTTATATAGTTTGCAACATTTTGAGAAATATAAAATAACAAAATTACTGCCAACCTCTTGTGTTCTTTATTGACTTGAGTGTTTTTTTACTTGCTACGTCACTTCAGTACGTCACTGCTGAATCAGAGCATTCAAAGCACTCTCTTCAGCCGATGGTCCGATTCGACACTGTGTTGGGCCAACGAGCTCTGGTGTTAACCCAACAAGAGCAAACATGTGGAACAAACTGAACCAACTAGTAAACTGACCGTCAAAGTCCAACAGCCGACCATTGGTTAGATGTGTAGTATGTAGAGCTTTGGAAGAGATGTGTCATGATCACCAGTGATCTAAACTCTGTACACGCACAATCACTTACGGACTACAAATCCACCATTTTTGTACTACAACTCCATACATGCACTCTGGTCACACACACACACATGTTCCTCATCCTGCCTGATTGCACACACACCACCAGAGGATTGTCAAGGACTGATTACACACACTATTTAAGCAGCACACACACTCACTCCTATCGCTGAGTCTTGTTTACTTAGTGACATTACAACTCGTTTACCTTGTCTTGTTATTCCATTTTTTGACCCTCGCCTAGTTTGTTTTTTTGTCCCTGTCTGCCTCCTGCCTTCCGACCTCTCGCCTGTTACTCCGACCACGTTTCTGGATTGCCTTCATACGTCTGTTTGCACCCATGTTGACCATTGCTTACCTGACTTCCTCAATAAACCTGCGTTTGGATCCGAACCCTGTTGTCAGTGTCACATGCCCTCGTCACAAGATGGATTGACGTAAACTAGTAACAAATATAGGCATTATTTAGGGTCTAACAAAAGCAAATACATTAATGATGATGCATGATGAACTCAATCACAAACACTATTATTTTGTACAATCAACATCAACCGTTTTGTAAGTAAATATTAAAAGAAAATTCAGAAGAGAGAGATGTTTTGACCTAGATTATGAATAATGATGGCACCGAGTATATAAATTATACACTAAGCCTTGAGACGTTTTATAATTCACACTATGTATCCAGAGGTGCCAGCAGAAATCAGAACAATGTCTGACACCTTTGCTCATAATTCAGCAGGTGATGTTACTAAAAATGGCATTATATAGAAGCCCTTTAAAAATGTATGTTCACAGTTGACAGGTAAAATGTTCTTTTTTTTCCTCCGCTCAATCCCAGAACATTTACTGACATTGATATATGCTGATCTGAGAAAGAGAATGAGGAACATTCTGGCGTTTTTCTTTTTTCGAGTCCTAATTTCATCACATCTAAACAGCCTTAAAGAGTTTTAGAAGCACAATTTCATAAAATAGTAAGAGTTTATTGGGAGATAATTTAATTTTCTTACCTTGTTGGCATTTCCCCCCCTTAAGGTTTCACTGAGAGGAATATAAATAATAAAAAACGGTATCTTGATTTTATTCGTTTTTTTATTACTTCACTGGAATTTTCCCCAAGGTTTTTAGTGTAAGGTTTATATGATGAGCACAGAATAAGTAAGAAAACATTAAATAAGTAGTAAGGAAGTAGTAATCAGTGAATCTATCTATTTATTTCATGGTAGTGATCCGGAATATTTAAACTTCCATCCGTCCGTCCGTCCGTCCGTCCGTCCGTCAAGCAAGCAAGCAAGCAAGCAGACGGACTGACTGACTGACTGACTGATTAGGTGTGTTGATTGGGTGTGTTTGACTGACTAGTTGGTTGGTTGGTTGGTTGATTGGGTGCGTTGAAGGATTGATTGATTGGTTGGTTGGATGGTTGGGTGGGTGTGTTGAATGATTGGTTGGTTGGTTGATTAGTTGGTTAGGTTGGTTGATAGGGTGTGTTGATTGGTTAATTGAATGGTTGGCTGGTTGGATGATTGATTGTTAAACTGGTTGGTTGGTTGGTTGGTTGGTTGGTTGGCTGATTGATTGATTGATTGATTGATTGATTGATTGATTGGTAGATTAATGGATTGATTAATTGGTTGGTTGGTTGGTTGATTGATTGATTGATTGGTTGATTGATTGATTGATTGATTGATTGATTGATTGATTGATTGATTGATTGATTGATTGATTGATTGATTGATTGATTGATTGATTGATTGATTGATTGATTGATTGATGTTTTATTCAATACGAACAAATTCAATTTTAGTGTAGCAGAAGACATTTGCACTCGTACAAAAATAAATTGTTCAGAAAAATGTATGAAACAAATCAATTACTATTAACTAGTGGTTTATTACCTCCATATTAATAATACATTTGCTTTTTATTCATTGTTTAAAAAAGTACAAATTCTGTATGATCTTATTCTGCAGCCTTAAAAACTATAAAAAACTATAAAAACTGTAAATAACCACAAAATTAGAAGTTTATTGAACTAATAATCTTAGATAATAGTTTGGTAATACCTTGTATTGTACATGTAAATAAAGTGACCTTTACCTCTTGCTACCAAATGATAATTAAAGTTGCTAAATAAAGAAACAGAACAAAGCTCTATTAACAATAGGTCTTCTGTATTAAACAGATCATAACATAATATGATGGAAATCCTGCAAAGTTGAATCCTGCTCTTCGCAACTAAAGCGGTCTGATTTATTCAATACAATACAGACAAGCAAAGTGCGCATTCACTGCTTGTCTTGCTCCTCGATTCAGCCAATTCTTAATCTGTTTGAATAGAAATTCTATCAGACGGCATTCATTTCTGCGCTAACAGAAAAAGACAAGGCAAACATCCTGCTTCTAAGCCCTTTCAGCCCAGACTGCAGCATGACATCCAATAATTCCCAATAATTATTCAGGAACCACAGGTCCTTTTTCACATCCTAATCTGCTCGGCTTTTGATAGAGGGACCGAAATCTCATCAAAACCAACATCGGGGCTCTCCGACACGTCTGTGAAACAGCATCGCAGCACGCCGTTCGCTGCGTTCAAAGAAAGGCTTTCCATGATATATTCATCTGCACTGAATAATGTGCTCTCAGGGAGAGACCAATATCAATGGCTTTTGTAGACCTTTTCCATTCCGTTCTGGCTTTTAAACTTAAGTTTCTCTTGGTGATTGGTGCTTTTATGGCGTTTTGTTTACTCGGAGCCTGATTTCTGACTTTCTGAGTGTAAGAAAGGAGGATAAAGTATCGGTAGCGCTCATTTTTTTGATCTCAATTCTCTGCAATCAATAAGAGGTTGACGTTTTGAGACTAATGGTGACTGTTAGGTGTTTCAGCGAAACTAATGTGCTTCAAAAACACATCTTCCTTGTAAAAGAAAAAATGCAAGACGAAGCATATTAAAATGAAACCTGTTATTTCTAGTCAGGCGAGGAGTTTCGATATTTTAGACATGTTTTTGAAGTATTACTTCACTCAAAAAATAAAAAAAAAGTACTCGCCCTCATGCCGTTTCAAAGCCGAGTGACTTTCTTTTGTTTCCAGAACAAAAAAGGGGAACAATTGTGCAGAATTGTACCTGCACTGAAGGGGGACTGAGGCTTTCAGGCTTTAGAAAATGATAAAATGCACCATAAAGTGACCATAAAAGTTCTCCATAATACCTCGCACACTATTTTCCGAGTCTTCTGAAACCTGAACATGAGCCTTTGTGTTGTTATCAAAAAGCTTTTGTTTTATGATTTTAGAAGAACATTACAAATAGTTGCAAAGATTTAAGGAGTTATATTAACAAGTACATTTGAAGTGTGAATTATTAGCCCTCATGAATTATTAGCCCCCCTGTATACTGTTCTTTTTCCTCAGTTTCTGTTTAACATAGATATTTTTTACAACACATTTCTAAACATAATAGTTTTGATAACTCATTTCTAATAACTGGTTCCTATTTTTCTCTGCCATAATGACAGCACATAATATTTTAATAGATATTTTTCAAGATACTAGTCTTCCGCTTAAAGTGTAATCTAAAAGCCTAATTAGGCAATTAGGCAATTTGCTGTAAATAGGAAAGTCATTGTCTAATGATGATTTGTTCTGTAGACAATCAAAAAATATTGCTTAAGGAGGCTAATGATATATTAGTAATCGTAAAATGCTTTTAAAGACAACTTAAAAACTGCTTTTATTCTAGCCAAAATAAAACAATTAAGACTTTCTCTAGAAGAAAAAATATTATTGGAAATACTGTGAACATTTTTGAAAATATGAAATTATGTTTTCAACCTTATAAATCAACAAAAATAAAGCTTGGGGAAGACAGAAAAGCTATGACAGAATTTGTATTTAAGTCATATTTACTGTAGCTCAATTTTAAATTGAAATGTTTTTTTTTATGTTAAAATCTTTAAATTTCCAACTTGATCGAATACTTGTTTGAAACAAAATATATAAAAATAAGAATGGCTGGTACATTATTTATTTAATAAATTCTGTTTCTGATTGATATATTTTCTCTAACTAAAGGGACTTTTATTTTAATTCTGTAAATGTGCACTATTAGATTGTATATAGTAATATATTTGTAATAAAATAGTACAAAAAATAACTACTAAAGTAGAGTCATTGAAATTAAACTAAAACAACACCTAAATACTTTTTTAAAGCAAATTTTGGGTTATAATTTATTTTAAGATGTTCTTGTTATTCGTTTCATGTAATTACAATAAATTATGCATAACTGCATGCAAATAACCTTAAACCCACATTACAACCCTAACCATATAGTAACTACACTTTTAAAATCAGTTGAACTCAAAAGAAAATATTGGTTGAACTGCTGAAGTTAAAAGAAGATATTGGTTAAACCGTTAAACTCAAAAAAAGATATCTGTTGAACTATTGAACTCAACATAAGGTATCGGTTGAACTGTTGAAGTCAAAAGAAGATATCAAGTGAACTGTTGAAGTCAAAAAAAATATAGGTTGAACTAATGCATTTAAAAAAGATATCAATTGAGCTGTTGAAGTCAAAATAAGATACTGGTTGAACTGTTGAAGTCAAAATAAAATATCAAGTGAACTGTTGAAGTCAAAAAAGATATCAGTTGAACTAATGAACTTAAAAAAGATATCGGTTGAGCTGTTGAAGTCAAAAGAAGATATCGGTTGAACTGTTGAAGTCAAAAGAATATAACAATTGAACTGTTGAAGTCAAAAGAAGATATCAGTTGAACTGCTGTACTCAAAAGAAGATATTGGTTGAACTGTTAAACTCAAAAGAAGATATCGATTGAACTTTTGAACTCAAAATATATGTCGGTTGAACTGTTGAAGTCAAAAAAGATATCAGTTGAACTGCTGAACTCAAAAGAAGATATCGGTTGAACTGTTGAACTCAAGAGAAGATATCGGTTGAACTTTTGAACTCAAAATATATGTCGGTTGAACTTTTGAAATCAAACTATATGTCGGTTGAACTGTTGAAGTCAAAAAAGATATCAGTTGAACTGCTGAATTCAAAAGAATATATCGGTTGAACTGTTGGACTCAAGAGAAGATATCGGTTGAACTGTTGAACTCAAGAGAAGATATCGGTTGAACTGTTAAAGTCAAAATATATGTCGGTTGAACTGTTGAAGTCAAAAAAGATAGTTGAACTGCTGAACTCAAAAGAAGATATCGGTTGAACTGTTGAACTCAAGAGAAGATATCAGTTGAACTTTTGAACTCAAAATATATGTCGGTTGAACTTTTGAAATCAAACTATATGTCGGTTGAACTGTTAAAGTCAAAAAAGATATCAGTTGAACTGCTGAACTCAAAAGAAGATATCGGTTGAACTGTTGAACTCAAGAGAAGATATCGGTTGAACTTTTGAACTCAAAATATATGTCGGTTGAACTGTTGAAGTCAAAAAAGATATCAGTTGAACTGCTGAACTCAAAAGAATATATCGGTTGAACTGTTGGACTCAAGAGAAGATATCGGTTGAACTGTTGAAGTCAAAATATATGTCGGTTGAACTGTTGAAGTCAAAAAAGATATCAGTTGAACTGTTGAATTTAAAAAAGATATCGGTTGAGCTGTTGAACTCAAAAGAAGATATCAGTTGAACTGTTGAACGCAAAAAATATATATTTTGAAGAAAGCTGGAAACCAGACTACCACTATAGCATAAACAAATACTATGCAAGTCAATGGTTACCTGTTTCCAACATATTTTTCAAAATATCTTCTTTTGAGTTCAACAGAAGAAAGAAACTCATAGGTTTGAAACAAGTAAAGAGTGAGCGAGTGATGACAGAATTATAATTTCAGGTTAATTTTAGCTTTAAGTGGATTTAAAATGAATCTAAAATAAATAGTTAAAAATGTAACTATTGTTTCCCAGAGATGGGTTGCGGCTGGAAAGGCATCGGCTGAGTAAAACCTTGCTGGATAAGTTGGCGGTTCATTCCGCTGTGGTGACCCTGGATTAATAAAGGGACTTAGCCGACAACAACATGAATGAATGATTGTAACTAATGTTTTATAAATTATGTTTTGAATGAACAATGACTTTAAACTAAATAAACAGTTTGAATTCTAGACTGAAATTTTAACATTCAAAAGAAGATGAAAACGAAAAAATTAAATCACCATATACTCCATTAAATCCACTATGACATTTGTACACACACTCACACACATTTAAAAAGGCTCAAAAAAACTATTCCTTGGGAAATAAATGAGATTTTCCAGGATTAATTAATTAATTAATTAATTAATTAATTATTAGTGGTTATTCATTTAGGTAAAATTAACAGTATGAATGCTGACATTTGTACATAAAGAGAAGAAAAATATCACCCTATACTGCATTAAACCCATACTAATATTGTACACACGCATCAAAACTATTTCTTGGGAAATAAATGGGATTAATTTATAGGATTAAGTTATAATTAAACAATTAACAATGAATTTAAGATAAATTAACAGTTGGAACTCTAGACTGACATATTTACATAAAAAAGAAGAAAAACATCATCATATACTGCATTAAATCCACACATAGTTTGCACAAACAGACACACAAACAAACATTTACACAGTTAAAGTCTCAACAAATCTAATCCTTGACAAATAAACTCATTTGTCCGACCATTATTTCATATGTCAGGCTTTACAAGGTTAAACCTCTCTGATAATATTTTGTACGCTGACTATAATTCTTATCATTTTTCTCAATACCCGTCAAAACTGCTCCAACAATTCAACATCACAGGCTAAAAGAATCCATTTGACTGCTGTTTTCCCTCCACATTAAAAAGTCCTGACCCGGCCCTGCATATTAGTTAAAATATCCTTCCTCGCACAACTTTTCACCACTTTAATTTAAAAAGTTGCTGATGCGGATCTTTGGAGAAAAGCATGCCCTCTCCTCCAGCGTGTGGTCTCACTAAAGCCCTGTTAAACTGGAGTCCAGTGACGAATTCACAGAGAGACACGGAAACACACCTGTGGTTTAAAAACCTCCTTTCAGAAGCCCGATCTAATTACTCAGGCTGAGGTCTAACGCTGTCAGCTCTCTTTGCTTCATGCTGGAGTGGATTAAAGACCGAACTCAGGGTTTAATCAGGTTTGGATTCAGAAAGCTGTACTTCTGGATGCCTCATATTCACCGCACACCCCGTGAAGATCTGCATGGCTTGATTATTGCTCCCGCGTTTTGCTGCAATACAACTGACAGAAGACATTAATCTGGTAATGGAGCCGCTGCGTTTTCATACGCGCACGCAAATGGATCGCTGAGTTTATTGGTGTTTAATTGCATGCCGTTGATTCTGCATAATAGCTCGTGCTATTTCGGGATGGCTTGTGTTTGAGTGGAGTGTTTGCTCTGTAAATGAGCAGACGGAATGAGAGACAAAGATTAGTGTTTCGTCAGCGAAATGTCACGTATAAAGTTGTTTCTTTATCATTTTTAATTCAATCATATCATTTGTTTTATTTGCAGTGCTGAATTGATGAGCTAAAGGCGTTTTGTTTACTGCTGCGCTGAAAAAATAAATAAATTCAATTTAATTCATTTCAAGTTTATTTTTATAGTGCTGTTTACAATAACTAACTATATATTAGAAAAATATAAACTGGAAAAGCATGAAGTTCACAAAACCTAAAAATAAATAAATAAATAAATAAATAAATAAAAGAAAAAAAGAAAAGAAAAGAAAAAATTAGAAAATAAAAAAATTTTAAAATTTAATAAATATTATAAATATTTGACAGCGCGAGGCAGTGGCGCAGTAGGTAGTCGCTGGTTCGAACCTCGGCTCAGTTGGAGTTTCTGTGTGGAGTTTGCATGTTCTCCCTGCCTTCGCTTGGGTTTCCTCCGGGTGCTCCGGTTTCCCCCACAGTGCAAAGACATGCGGTACAGGTGAATTGGGTAGGCTAAATTGTCCCTAGTGTATGAGTGTGTGTGTGAATGTGTGTGTGGATGTTTCCCAGAGATGGGTTGTGGCTGGAAGGGCATCCGCTGCGTAAAAAAACTTGCTGGATAAGTTGGCGGTTCATTCCGCTGTGGCGCCCCGGATTAATAAAAGGACTAAGCCGACAAGAAAATGAATGAATATTTGACAACTGTGATACTGGTCCCCCAATTACATACAGAAAAAATAATAATAATAATAATAATAATAATAATAATAAAATAATATAAAATAAAAATAAATGTTATTATAAAAATTTGACAATATGATACTGGTCCACAAAACATACATACATACATACATACATACATACATACATACATACATAAACAGATAAATGAAAAAAAAAATAATAATAAATAAATGCTGTTATAAATATTTGATAAATGTTATACTGATCCACATCATGAAACAATAAATAAAATAAAATAAAATAATAAAATAAATATTTTGTAAATATTTGACAAATGTGATACTGGTCCACAAAACATAAATAAATTAAAAATAATAATAATAATAATAATAATAATAATAATAATAATAATAAAATAAATAAATGGTCCACAGCACAATAAAATAAAATAAAATAAAATAAAATAAAATATGTTATTACAAATATTTGACAAATGTGATACTGGTTCACAAAACCTTTGTTTTGTTATTTATTATGAGATTTATACATCATAAATAAGAATAATTTATTCACTAAATAAATAAGCATTCCATTGATGTATCTATTCCATTGAATCTAAATACTGAGAAAATGATCTATATAGTTGTCTATATGAAGTGCTTAGTAATGCCCATAACTAATCAAAATCTATATTTACAGTAGTAAAAATATCCTAATAATCTATGGATTTTTGGGATAAAAATAAATCATTCTAACCCATACAAAGCATTTTTGACTATTGCCAAAATATGCCTGTTCAACATAGCATCCCAAATATTAGAAATTATTTATTTGGAACACAGCTTAGCATCTTAGCTCCTACCTATCAAATCAAACTAGTATTGTGTTTTTATAGTCATCCATAACACACAGTAAAAAAAAAAAACATTATAACAAAAAGTCAAGACAACAAATCTACTTGTTTTAATCAGTTCATCAGGTTTCGACTACATTTTTTAAGCTATACAAAGTGTAATTTCATATTTTTAGTCAGTTTGATTGATGTAAGTTGAAAAGTTCATTTGATTCAACTTAAAAAAATGAAGGCAGCAATAATTATTTTACAGTGTATTATAAGCACTAGACCTGTCAGGGTTCTGCCACTTTGGTCTTGTAAATTCTTGTTTTGGTGGCAGAGCTCTGACACTACTCAATGTCTGGTCCTGTTTCTGTCTCTGTGTGCGCGCGCGCCGTCGTGGGTGTACGCAGAGTGTGCGCGCTGCCACATGATGTGGCCGCGCACGCTCTGCGTCCCTCAGACGCGCGCGCTCTTGTACTAGTGTTTGTGTTTGTTCTGTCAGCAGCGCGCTGCTTTATTCTCGGCGCCTCCGTCTAGTTGGTTTCAGTTTTGGTTGGCGCTGAGATGAAGCATGCGCGTTGCTTATGTGTGAGCGCACGGTAAGGGGTTTATCTATCGTGTGCTCGTGTCTTGCGTCTTTTGTCAAAGCACGTGGCTCGGTGTTTACATTGTGGTCACGTGCTTTTGTCGTGTGCTTCAGTGTTGTGTTATGTGAGCGCATGGCTTGTATTGTCTCTCTGTGTCATGCGCTCTCCCGTCTATTGTCTAGTCCCACCCTCCTTGTCAACCCATTATTAGTTAATTGTGTTCACCTGTGTGTCAATTTACTTTTTGCTTTATAATCCCCCTCATGTTTTCTGTCCTTTGCCAGTTCGTCGTCGATTGTTTCCTGTCTTGTGTCCAGCCCTGTCTTGTCCTGCCAGTCCTGCCAGTCTAGTCAAGTTTGTTGGTTCGTTTATTTGTTTTATTAGAGTTTTCCCCCTCGGGGTTGTTTGTTTTGCCTTTTTGTTTTTATTTTATTCTTAATAAACACCCATTATTTGCTGCACCTGAGTCCTCGCTCCTTTTTCCCCTCACCGAACGTGACAAGACCATTAATATCCAGCCTTTAATATCAATAAGAACACAATGTAGATATCTAAGCTACACTCATTGGCTGATATAAACCAATCAGATGACAGATTTGCGGTGTGGATATAAACGCTCTGCACTTTTCCAAAGAAAGGCTGATAGACTTCATTTGACAAGCTAAAGCAGCAGTGAAATTACTACGAGAATTAAAGCTAGTAAAGGCCAAAGAGCAGGTGCAAGAATGAGTCAGAGCCAAAAAATCAGACATCTGCACCAAAGTGGATAAACTTCTCCTGTCAATGAGAGACTGGCCCAAACATCTGCATTTATATATCATATATCAACCACATCACCCACATCTAACTCAGCCCTACACAATTCTATCCATGCAAAGATGTTTGTGGATATTTGTATTTTATGTGCCTTTATAACAAGGATTATCTCATACAATATGCAAAACTACACGTAAAACACTCAAAAACATAAAAATTGAATACATCCTACTTCTCATTTCAGTCTGACATGCTTTCCTTCATTGCCAGGATCAAATCTGCTCCAATATCCATTATATTGCAGGCTGTATAATGGCAGTTACAAGCGCCTAGACCTCCAACAGATGATTTATGAATGCAGCAACTTTTCTCTATATCCATATATACAGTATATAAGCTGTACGGAGCAGTTTGGTGGCTGTAATGCTGTTCTGCAGAGGCCTTTAATGACCCACATTGTGTATAATCACATTAACTGTATTTATTCCAGGCTGTTTTCATTCATCTCTGTGAAGCTGAGCGCTAATCATTTCTGAAGCTCAGGCTTAGGAAAACCACTTTTTTCTGTTATTTGATTTTATTAAATTCTGAAATCTTTAATAACTTTGAGCAACTCACAACAAAAAGTGACGTGCAAATTCAGTATGCAAACTTGAGAAAATGGTGAAGGGGAGGGTTTTGTTGCCGAAGTGTTTCATAAACTGGTAGTTTTGCCTCTTTTATATTCTTTTTGAAGTGTCATGCTCGCAAAGGATATATATAAAAAAGTACTAAATATATTTATAATCATATAACTGTGTGGTTCTTAAAATTCAGCAAATAACTGCACTCGTTCAGCCTCTTCACCCTTCACCCTTGTTTATTACTCTGCCCACATACAGCAACAAGCAGAGGACACTCTACAGTTCGACAAATATTGCAGCTGTTGGACAACATAATGGACTTTAGAGGCTTTTTAAGTCGAGAATGTAGTTGTTTAGACTGCAAAAAATGCAGTTTATTTATGAGGATAGTGCCTATTTTAAAATATTTATCAGTTCATTTTATCGGATTCAGTGCATCAGCCGCCATCAGCCCCAAACCAAAGAAAGTTGATTATCTGCCACAAGATGGCGACAGAAACAGCAGTGCTTGGCAGAGAAAAACAGCTATTTCTCAGCGTAAATTTTAAACTACAGCAGAAAAGATCATTATAAATCAGGTAAGAGACATTCTGAGTCGATCTCTCTTTCGTATTTTGTAGTGCTGCATTTATACCACCGAAACTGGTAGTGTTTGTCTTGCTCTGGGTAATTATTTTTCGGGGGTAATTATTATGAAATCCAGATTGCAGCAAAGAAATACTGGGAAATCTTTGTAGACTGATGGCACTTCATGCCGTTCAGCCTTATAATCTTAAAATGTCAGTAAAATCACCTGTTTTGTCATTACTTTAGACATTCCGCTAGAGAATCATTCAAATACTAGCTCTAAAGTGATGCTGGTGAAGTAGCAGTGGTTTCTGCAGTTCTGACGTCAGCTGCAGATGCCAATGCATGGTGGGAAAAAGTAATTTCTCGTACAGAAGGGTTTTTGAGACTCTGTGTTTGATCTTTTTTATAAACATGATTTAACTGTTGTATAAATGCAATATATGTGTGTGTGTGTGTGTGTGTGTGTGTCTGTGTGTGTGTGTGTGTGTGTGTGTGTGTGTGTGTGTGTGTGTGTGTGTGTGTGTGTGTGTGTGTGTGTGTGTGTGTGTGTGTGTGTGTAAACTGTTTAACTATATGCATTAACTAATTTTCTGAAATCATTAACTAGTTTAACTAAAAGTACAATTTTCTTGTTTTTATTTTTTTGCTCTCAGATTTGATACATTTTAATATGCATTTTCCTCGTTACTAATAATAATAATTATTATTTATTTATTTATTTTATTTATGTATTTTTGAACGTTTTGATGAATAGAATTTTGATAAATTTGTTCTCAGTTTTGATCAATTTTAAAATGCTTTTTAATGCAATAATATTTGTGGTAATTTGTGTAATTTACTATTTTATCAGAAATTAATAAAAAGTTGATGAATAAAAAGTTTAAAAGAACAGTTTGTTGTTGTCATATTTTCATATATTTTCATATGTTTCATATGTTGTCATATTTTGATATGTTCTAAATATTCTAAAATACTGATTTGCTGCTAAAGAAACATTGCTTAGTAACATCCTCATTGTTACTGTTACTATTAATCTAACAATTAATAGCAATTGTTTGAAATAAGGGGCGATACGGTGGCTCAGTGGTTAGCACTGTCTCCTCACAGCAAAAAAGGTTGCTGGTTTGAGTCCCATCTGCATAAGTTGGCATTTCTGTGTAGAGTTTGCATGTTCTTCCCGTGTTGACGTATGTTTCCTTCAGGTGCTCTGATTTCCCCCACAGTCCTAGTCATGTGCTATAAGTGAATTGAATAGACTAAATTGGCTTTTGCAACAGCCTAAATGGAAAACATCTCCTGAACGTTGTAACAACAGAATTAAAACTTTTGGCTAACATTAATCAATGTGCTGAACTCTTCAATTCTGGATGAAAGCGAGAAGAACTTCTGACTAATTCATAAGCATAAATGAGTAAATATGTTGCGCGCTCCTCCCCACGACCTCTTGTTATTGCCGATGTTCTTATTATAGCCTGCTATGAATAAAGAGAATTAACCATGATCAACAGATCCTCGTGAGCTTCTGAAAGCCCGAACCTGAACGCTGGCCCTGTATGAAAACACATCACACTGGTGGCTCTTCTCATTAAGCATATGGTGCTGAAACTGTGACGGCTTCATGAACCTATGATCGTGTTCATGTGGAGATCCACAGCGGGCATCAACACAAACGCCTGAGGATGTAAAACAGCTTATTTCGCCTTGATAATTTCCAGCAGAAGTTCACAACGTCGCTGCTGCTGTTGACTGGTAATCGACAAAACCCAACAACTGTATAATCATTTTGTTGTTGTTTTCTTGTAATACTTGCCCAACAGTAGTGTTGAAAGTGAGCTGATCTGAATATTATTACATTTGATTTTTATGTATTTGTTTTTCAGCACTTATTAGCTAATAGTTTATGGCTGTAACGATTGTGTAATTTACTATCTTTGAAGATGCTGAATATAAGTGTTCGACTCTTAAAAATACCATAATATGTTTGCAGATATTTAAGAAAGATGCTGAGTAAACATTCGTGCTTATCTGAAAAACAATGCTGAGGTCAGATATTCTGCTTTGAAACTGTGAGTAACGTGTCGGGTTGGATGTCTTTGTTTTGGTCCTTTTAACCCACTCAATGCCAGTTGAGCCAATTATATTTCAGCACCCCAGGTTGCCTTGGTAGAAAACCGTGTTTTTCAATCATTCATTCAGACAGTAGCAGACTTCAAAATGGAACAAAAGCTCCGCCCCTTTCTCTACGTGAGCAGAACTGTGGTCGTTGAGTGTGTGAAGTGTCCATCATTCCACACTTCATTTTACCAGTTGAATAAGTGCATCATCCGGGTAATTAAAGTGCACTTATTATTTTAAGAGTTTTCAGTGTGAATGCACTTCTTACACCATTTATACTACAAAATGCCGTTAAATAGTGTATAAGTATGCAATTTGGGATGCAGCTGCTGATTCAGAGTTCCAAATGAGGTGGTTATTAGTTAGCAAATAATATATATATATTTTACCAACGTAAACATTAGGTGAGCAGGTTAGATTGTATCCCCGTGTACAGCCGTTCAGAAGCTCAGAATAGTGCACTCACTGCACTCCAACAAAATGGCAGAGTTTATGATTTAATTAATACATATTAAACCTTTTTAACATTATTTAATGAGCATGCTGAATCACTGATATGTGTTGTTTTTGAGTCACAGTTTTAAAGTTCAATTTCAAACGGTTTATTTTATTTTCAAGATCTGCTGCTGCTTTCAGTAGTATGGTAATAAATGTCATGTGAAATGGCATTCAAGCTCATATTATTAGCATTTAACACTGAATAAAGCACATGAGGTGTACCTGAGGTGATCATAGTCAGATTTTTGTTGTTCAGTTGCAAGAAATAGAAGCCGTTTCTACAATATAAATTCCAGGTGTTGTTTAGGGCAAAAACTCATTTTAATATCGAAAATATTCCTTCTATAAGTGTGCTTTTATTAGAACACAGTGCAAATCAGCTTAAGTCTTTAGCATTAAGCATTTAGGCTCAAAAGTCAGGCACACTCCTGCTGGTCCTCAATCTGGCAACCTGTGCTTGTATGTTTTGATCCAATAATGCAATACCAAGATCAACCACTGGGTGTCACACTTACAGACTGCACTTTTAATACTGTAACACAGCACATGCCTAAATCAAAGGGTTTGATTCAGTATTTTCTTTTTTTGAGTCATCCCATTAAGGTTATTATTATTATTATTATTATTATTATTATTATTATTATTATTAATATTATTATTATTGTTATTATTATTATTATTATTTAGCAATACACTTACTACTACTACTACTAATAATAATAATAATAATAATAATAATAATAATAATAATAATATAACTAATTAACTTAAGTATGGATATTTAGTTTGACATTTTGCTGTTAATTATTAGTATTTTTTTACATCCATTGTGTGTGTGTGTGTGTGTGTGTATTTATATATATATATATATATATATATAAATATATATATATATATATATATATATATATATATATATATATATATATATATATATATATATATATATATATATATATATATATATATAAATTAAATGCAAGTAAAATATCTAATGTTTCAATCTTCTGTGGTAGTCATGGTAAAAATATGAGCGTCATTGTTTGTCTTAAATAAATCAAATAAAAATTAAATTATAAAAATAACAATAATAATAATAATAATAATAATAATAACCCATTCTTGTATGTAATAAACCACACAGTGCATTCTTTATCCCGAAGGCATCTAAAGCAGCAAGAAAAGACTTAACTCTCTTTTCCCCCTCCTCCTCTTTCAGCCCTGTAATTTTGATTTGCTTCAGATCAATCTCCAGCATTCGCTCTGAAGGATCAAACATGATGGGAATTGGCTGGAGGTGAGCAGCTCCTCTCTCCATCTTCCACTGTCTCTCCGCTCCTCACCTTTTTTTCCCTTTCCCCCAAATGACTTCCTGACAGTGGAATACAGTAATAGGCCTCTCCATTTGAACTAAACAGCCTCCTCAGCAGCAGAAGATGCCCAGGGGCAGCAGGAGAGCACGCCGAAATCTCATTAGGTACAATATCATACCTTCTTCCACAGGCTCCTGTCACTGGAAGTCTTAAAGGACAGCGGTCGGCTAAAGAGGAGCGCGCCACACTTCCCTCTGATGCTTTAATGCCAAAGCTGCAGCGCTGCACATTTAAGACTCGCATGGAGAAAGAGAAGTTAAAACTGCAGCAGGCAGCGATATTTAACCGTCCCAGGTGGCCGTCGACACTTGCATACCAGGCACATATAAACACGAGCTTCCCCACCGATAAAAATAGATCACTTCAAACAAATGAACACTCATTGAACACTAGAGGCTTACTAGGGGAAATGATCCCGCTTCGCTCCTTGCAGCATATTCAAACAAATCTTCATTAAACTGGAACAGAGTTTGCGTAAAGTTGGAGTCGGAGTGTTTGGTTAGGCTTGTTGATTCTTGTGGTTGAACAGTTTTTGTCAGTCAATAAATGGGCTTTTTAAAAAAAATTTTACTTCAGTGCTTCTCGCTTCGAGAAGCTCATTATCGAATTTCAAAAATCTAAAGTCAATACTTGAAATTATAATTGTGTGGGATCAACCAATAAACCAAACAATCAATCTACTGGACAAAGTCCTGTCCAATGTGGTTCTTTTTTTTTTTTTTTCAAATCCCTTAAAAATAGATCACTTTAACAAACGGACACTAAACACTAGCGGCTTACTAGGGGAAATGATAACGCTTCGCCAGCCTCAAGAGGAAATGTAACTATTTTACGTTTGTCAGTTTAGCGACTAATTGGTATTCATCAATATGAGTTCAGTTGAACGAAACTGTATTTTTAAAAAGGAGGCGTGGCATCAAACCCCATCCCTAAACCCAATCGTCATTGAGGGATGAGCAAATTGTACTAAATTGTATAAATGAGATCGAACAAGAGATCGAATTAGCCACTAAATCGAAAAGTTACAAATTGCTGTGAGATAGCGTTAGATAGACCAATAGCAAAAGCACAAACTTCCCATCAACTAGATAAAGTTGCTTTTTTTCCATCAAATTTACGTCACAATACAGTGAAATGCCTATCACAACACTTGCAAACCTGGTACAAACTAGAGTATATAAACAAAATTATGTGGGATCAACCTGTCAATAATGTGAGATCAACTAGCCTCATAAGGAAACTTAACAATTTTACATTTAGTCGGTTTAGTGGCTAATTTGTATGAAGTGTAGGAATGAGGCGTGACATCAAACCCAACCCCTAAACTCAACCGTCATTGGAGGATGAGTGAATCGTATTAAATTGTACGAATGAGATCGTAATAATTCAATCGAAATTGAAAAGTTACGAATTGCTGTGAGATATCGTTGGATCAACCAATAGTATAACCACAAACTTGCAATCAATTGAAAAAAGTCCCGTCCTATGTTTTTGTTTTTATTATTATTAAGTTAGATTTACGCCACAATAAGGTGAAAATACAACAACACCTCCAAGCTACAAACATGAGCTTCCCCACTGATAAAAATACATCACTTCAGACAAACAGTTTTTGAAAACTAGAGGCTTACTAAGGGAAATGATCCTGCTTCGCTCCTCGCAACATATTCAAACAAATATCCATTAAACTGGAACAGAGTTTGCCGAAAGTTGGGAGTTGGAGTGAAGATATTTGTTGAGAAATGTTTGGTTAGGGCTTGTTGATTCCTGCTGTGGGCTCTTAGACGGTTTTAAGTTCACTAGTCAATAAATAGGCTTTAGTGATGCTTCTCACTATCAGGGAGATCATTAGGAAAATTCAAAGAGAAGTAAAAGAAGGCTCTTTAGGATAAACTTGAAAGCAAAGTTGATATTTCTTCCTGGATTTATATAAATTTCTTATATAGTTTAACTATATTTTTTATACAACTGACATCTCTTCTTTACTGGTGTGAGAGTATATATATATATATATATATATATATATATATATATATATAATATATACAAACATACTTGTGGATAATGTCCTTACAAGTTTATTTCATTATACATGTAACTTCAGTCATATGTCATATTTGAGTAGAAAAGAATCACAACCTCAAGTCCGCAATTGCTTTACATTAATATATAAATGAGCAAAAAGCAATAAACATTAAATATTAGTTGGAAACATGCAACAACAAATGTGTGCCACTTTGGGTATGTTACGTAAAGAATTATGTAAAGAGAGTAGAAAAGTGACAAGGGAGTCACAGTTACACAATTGCTTGGTTTACTCAAATGGATTGAGTTCACAGTATACATTAGGTTTAGTTTTTAACTTAAATGGTTTCTTGCAATCAGTTTGTTTAAACGGTTTGACTTACCTTAATATTTTACGTTTTACAGTGTATTATTATTATTTCATTTAATTTATTTACTCATTTTTATACACATTATTTTATTTTAATTTCTACATGGAGTCAAGAAAACAGACAATCAAAACCTAACAAAAATTGTGAAAATAGTCACAGATCACAGATTATAATTAGCTTTGAGTTTGACAATTTTAAATGACCTGAAAAAAGTTCCTAATTTGTTAATTATCAAAGATTTTAGTCTGCAAGAGTTTTTGTGTTTTTTTTTTTTTTTGTCACACATTTCACACATCTTTCACAGGTGCTCTTAAACAATTACGCTTTAATTCAATCACCTAAACTAAGACCCAATGAAACTACTGTGCACAAACAACCATAACTAGACCAAGTACAGAGTGTAGTTTAATCCAAACTTCTGCTTTCTCTCTGTCAGCAAACTCAAATGTGTGATCTGGTGCTAATTTTCAAGAAAACACACTGGGACTGCCATCGAAAGGGAACAAATTAAGCTTTTCTTCAGATACTAAAACTGACAATAGCATACAGTAGCATAATAGATGGCTTCAATTCAACAATTTATCGATATTACCATCAATAATGCAATTCAATAACATTTCTGACCAGCAATCATCCATATACACTCAAAAATCATTTTGGCTGGTTGTTTAAACTGCTTATTTAAAATGAGCTGAAACAACACAGTTCTTGAGCCTAATCATTTTATGTTCAATCCACTTAAATGTGCAAAAATAATTGAGATAACTTTTTTTTTACATAACTTTTAAACAGTATTTTAATGGGAAAAAAGCTAAACATCAATGTTGTTCAGAACCATAGCCAGCTAAAGGGTGACTGAGGTCCAGAATTGTTCATGTGTAAATTGAAATGTGTTTAATTTTTGGTACAAACAGGTGCATATAAGTGTAGTCCAGAAGCGTAGTCAAGTCACAGGCAAATGGGTCAAAACAGGCAGCAAACAACGCAAACAAGTCAAGGGTCAAACACAGAAAGACTAAACTAGGAGAACGCTTCGTAATGTTACAGGGTTTAACCAAGAAGACTTAGCAATGTGTGTATGTCAATGTGAGCAGTCTAAATAGTCCTTGAAATCAGTCCTTGATCAGCTCCCAGCTGTGTGTATGGTGATTCTGAAACAGGTGTATGTGTGAGGTGCATGACGGGATATTTAGTTCATAGTGACAGAATTGTATGCTGGGTGAAGGTGCATGTGTTTACCAGCAATTTGCATGCCTGGATCGCTGGTGATCGTGACAGCAATGATGACAGGATATAATTGTTTACTAGATATTTTTCAAGATACTAGTATTCAGCTTAAAGTTAAAGTGTTAATTAGGCAAGTTAGGGTAATTAGGCAAATCATTTAATAATGAGGGTTTGTTCTGTAGACAACTGAAAACAAATATTGCCTAAGGGGGTTAATAATATCGACCATAAAATTGTTTAAAAAATAAAACTGCTTTTATTCTAGCCCAAATAAAACAAATAAGATTTTCTCAAGAAGAAAAAATATTATAGGAAATACTGTGAAAAATTCCTTACTCTGTTAAACATCATTTGGAAAACATATATATTTTTTTTAAATCCCAGGCGGGAGAATAATTCTGACTTCAACTGTAGATATACGTTTGTCAAAACGACACTTTTTTGTAGTCACCCAAGCTTTGCAACATTCAGAATAATAAAAGGCCGTACTATACATGCTGCACTTTTTTTTCTCACACCCACAAATGATACTCGCAAGCGTCACAACACTTGTTCAAAGCGTCTGGTTTACCCACAAGCCCCCGCCATCCCATCCCACACTCCCTTCAGAGGTTATGTAAGATGTTGCCTTCTGAAACCTCATCTGAGCGTCTCGCTATGCCCCTCCGACAGTTGTGTTGTCATCCGCATCCACACTGCTGTTCTAACCTGATTCAGTCAAACCCTGACAGTTAAGAGAGAGGTAGAGCTCCACACCAAGGAGCTGACATGCTAAGCAAATATTTCTCATAGTTTTATATTGGTGAAATAGCAGGGGGAGATGAGCAACGCCAGGTGTGCCAGCTGATGTGAACTGCTTTTTTTTTGCCAGTATGCGTCTCCATGGACACCTCGGTGAGTTCATTACGGTTTCAAAAACACACACAATGCTGTGATGTTTGAAGCACTGCTCAACCTTATAATTAGAAAGCGGAGATTAAACAAACACACATCATTCCAATACAATCGGATGCAAGACAAAACACGGAAATAATTTTGTTCATAACCTGTTCCTTGACCATTAAACTGCCGTATAAATGGCATTAGGCCAAACAAAAACTTATAATTAAGATATTTCCAGAAGGGGACCCCACATGTGATCGGTTTTGGTTAGAGCCGACATCACTGGCTCATATGTTTTGGAGCTGCCCAAAATGATCATCTTCCTGGGAAAATATTTTTCTAACATTTTACACCAGATTCCCTTATTGCACATTACTGATTTTGAGCTAAAAACAGCACTGAACAAAAAAAAAAAAATTTTATTTGTCAGTCTACTAGCACAAAGGTTAAAGCTGCTCCTACACACAGCAGGGAAATTAAGTATTGAAGATGTTGATAGCAACCAAAGAAGTCCATATATGTAAAGAAAACAAATTTAATTAGTTTACAAACTAAGTTATGTGTGATAAAATGAAATGATACAAAGAGAAAGTTTAAAACACATGAAAAAAGGAAAGTGTAGAAAGGCAGTGAAAGCCCAGACAGCAGCTGAACTCTCTCTTTAGCAGTTCTCTGCCCTCCGTTAGTTGAATTAATATTCACTGCTTCAGTTCAACATCTACATTAGCAGGATGATGAAGATGAAACCAGGGTGGACATTTCAGTAAGACAATGACCCAAAACACAGCCAAGGAAACTCTCAAATGCTTTCAGAGAAAGAAAATCAACATGTAGAATGGCCCAGCCAATCACCTGACTTGAATCTAATAGAAAATACAAAATTAAGATATAATGGACGAGACCCACAGAACCATCACTCTGTTGAAGTCTGGGAAAAATCACACCTGAGCAATACATGTTCTTGGTGGAGGCGATCCGTAAATCATAATATGTTAGCTGACCAATCAGAGCCCTTTGAGGGCAGGTCTTTAGTTGAACCATGACAGTTTCATGTTAGCTGAATAGCAGTATCAAATTAAAGTGAGATATGTGAAAAAAATAATGTGCGTTTTTACAAATGAAGCCCAGGCACACATTGTTTTGCACCCTATAGACACAATCAACCCTTAATAAAAAGACTCTGGACCCCCCTATAAATCAAACACATGCAGCATAACAAGTGTAGTCCAATTCAATAAGAAATATTCTAATAAGCCTAACGAGTTAGTTCTTTTTAGTGAGTCAAACATACAGCATGTAACCAGTGCAGTCCAAACTAAATTATTTAAGTTAATCAGTTCTTTTTTCATTGACACATAGTGTTGTAATTCCAACAATGCATAAATCAGTGTTCCAACAAGTCATTTTATTTTAGTGAATCACAAACAATGCAACTACTGCAGCCCTGTTTCAAAACTGATGATGTGAATGATTCTCTGTAAACTTTTTTTAGTGAATCAGTCTGATTTATAAACAGATGACTAATTAGTTGCTTTTAAGTGAATCAGTCTGATTCATGAACAAATGACTCTAATTGCTTAGTTGTTTAAGGGAATCAGTCTGATTCATAACAATTGAGTAATTTCTCACTTATTTAAAAAAATCTGTCTGATTTATAAACAGATGACTAATTACTTGGTTGCTTTTAAGTGAATCAGTCTGATTCATGAACAAATGACTCTTATTGCTTAGTTGTTTTAGTGAATAAGTCAGATTCATAAACAATTGAATTAAAGAATCAGTCTGATTTATAAACAGATGACTAATTACTTAGTTGCTCCTCAGTGAATCAGTCTGATTCATAAAGCTTTATAAACAAATGAATCTAATTACTTAGTTGTTTTTTAGTGAATCAGTCTGATTTATAAACAAATTACTTTAATATCCCAGTTGTTTTTAGTGAATCAGTCTGATTCATAAACAAATGACTCTAATTGCTTAGTTGTTTTAGTGAATCAGTCTGATTCATAAACATGACTAATTACTCATTTGTTGTTTTTTAGTCAATCAGTCTGATTCATAAACAAATGACTCTAATTACTTATTTTTCATGAATCCATCTGATTCGTTCATTCATTCATTCATTTTCTTTTCAGCTTAGTTATTCGGGGTCGCCACAGCGGAATGAACTGCCAACTTATCCAGCACATATTCTACGCAGCGGATGCCCTTCCAGTTGCAACCCAAGGCTTGAACCAGCAACCTTCTTGCTGTGAGGCGACAGCACTACCTACTGCGCTACAGCGACACCCATCTGATTCATAAACAAGTGAATCGAATTACTTAGTTGTTTTTAGTGAATCAGTCTGATTCATAATTAAAAAAATTAACACTTGTTTTTTTTTTTGTTTTTAGTGAATCAGTCTGAATCGTAAACAACTCTAATTCTCTCTAATAGACTCTAATTTCTCAATTGTTTTTTAGTGAATCAAACATATGGAGAGTTATCTGTGATTTCAAAACCATTCTAATGAGTCATTTGTAGTCTGACTCTATAACAAATGGGTTGATTGTTTTTAGTACATCACACACGTGCAACTTATTATAAACACTGAATGGGGAAACGTCCATGTAGTTAACGGTAGGTTGCTCATAATATAAACACATACACAATTATTAACTTCGGCAGTAAAGCATTTTACATAAATGAAAACAAATCACATTTTTTGTTACGTTTTATTTGGCTAAATTGCATTTATGCTGCCTCCAAAATAACTGTGAAAAGTAATTAAAAGTGCAAAACCCACACACACACGTACACTAATAAATCATCTCATAGTTTGTCAGCGGAAGTGTTTTTCCCAAGTACAGTTGTTAAAAGACTCATTAATGGAAACGGGTTTTGGAAATTGGTTAACGGTTAACGGTCTCCCTGCCATTTTTCAATTGACGCCACTGTGGGGATCCATAACATTAAAAAAAACACTGGAAACACTGCTCTATTAAAATAATAAATGAGATAAAATGTGCACCGCCGGAATATGCGACAATTATATCAATCTTTTAAGGATTAAAGAATTAGCGGATCACTCTGTAAGCCCGTGTGAGCACTTCTATCGGTCCTCCCCTAGATTTCAGCTCAGCCGATATTCTCCGAAATCTTCCTCATTTGTCAAATTTGCACTTTGTTTTTTTCATATCAACTCCCGAAATCAACAAGGAGAGTAGCAAATCAGGCAGAACTCGCTCAGCTGGAGTCGTAGGCGCTCAAACACACACTGAGCAAAGTGAATAGATGTGCTTGCAGAGGCAGTTCTGCCAAAATGCCCTTGACCTCGCAGGAGCCTGCAGGAATCCGTATATTATGTTGAAGAGAGTGGACTGGCTACCTTTGAGTCACTCTAGTCTTCATCCTACGACTCATTCATTCATTTTTCTTCGGTTTAGTCTTTTATTTTTTTCCCAGAGATGGCTTGTGGCTGAAAGGGCATCCGCTGCGTAAAAACTTGCTGGATAAGTTGGCGGTTAATTCCGCTGTGGCGACCCCGGATTAATAAAGGGACTAAGCCGACAACCAAATGAATGAATGAATGAATAGTCTTTTGTTTATCAGGGGTCGCCCCAGCAAAATGAACCGCTAACTATTCCAGCATGTTTTACACAGTGGATGCCCTTCCAGCCGCAACCCAGTACTGGGAAACAACCATACAATCTCATTCACACACACACTCATCCATATGGCAAATTAAGTTCCACTAATTCACCTGTATGCCTTTGGACTGTGGGAATTTAAGTTATTGAGTTACATTTAAAAAGTCTTACAATATTATTCATTTTTATTTAGTAAAATTATAATTATAATTTTTTTTGTTTTTATCGATAACCAACCAAGTGCATCACTTTCAGTTCCACTTTCAGACCAGAATTTCCATTTTATTTTATCAAAATTGCATAGCTGTATTAAACATTGAATGACTTCATGTAGAGTTAAAATGACATTAGATCAGCCTTGAATCAGCATTTTTTAAGAATCCCTTGGACTAACTGTCAGGTTCTGTGTTTCCCCATGTCATGTGTCATATGCTTTTGTTTGTATCATGTGATTCCTTTGTTCTGTTTTCCCGTCATTCATGTCCTGTGTGCTTATACTCCTATCGTTTTGCTAAGTTTTTGTCTGGTCTTGTATTGTCTACATCCTTGTTTCCTAAGGTTTGTTAATAAATGAAAGACATTTTTGAATATACCCGTTTCCTATGCGTTTGTATGTGTCAAGCGCCTGTGAGACTAACTAGTGAGAAACAAATTTTAGTGGTTACTAGGATTGCATTGGCATTGTTTAAATCATACTTATGTGTAATGACGGGCAGAGTGAGGCTTCATGAAACATCGAAACAGTCAAAGGAAATGTGTCGAAGCTTCGAAATGTTTCGAAACCCGTCTCTAAAGCAAAAAAAAAAAAAAAAAACTTATGCAAATTGGGGAATTATAGCCCACGTTGTGGAATTGGGTTTTCAAGTGTGTCCTTGTACGTTTTGCTCTATTTTAAACGTAATAAAGGAAGCACAGAAAATATCTATAATTTTTTACAATAATAATAACACTAATAATAATTATAATTATTATTTTTATTAATATAATTTATTTTTTATTATTAATAAATATAATTATTTAGGCCTACAGTAGCTCTGAAACAATCATTCAAACCAGTTGTGGCTTGGAAATGGCTATCTTTGCAGGTGCACAGCAGCAAGAAGTTTGGCGAACTATTGGTTTATTATTACCATGTATCATTATTATTATTATTATTATTATTATTATTATTATTATTATTATTAAATAGGCCTTGCTCGGAAACAATCATGCAAACCAGGTGCCATCTTTGCTCAACATTAGGTGCATAGCAGCAAGACATTTGGCAGCGATCTACCTTATTTTATTGACAAATGTCTGATAATACTGCTAACTTATGTTAACTTATGTTTTAAAGTCGTTTAGTTCGAGCTATAATCAAATTTTTCTTTGTGAGCAAACAAAAAAAACGTCTGTTTTCTTAATTTCTAAAATATAAAAACAAATAAGCAAAACGTACACAGACCCAAGTGATTTAGTTAAGCAGTGAGAGTTCCAGACTAGCATGCAGAAATAATGACTTTGAATCCATGGTGAAGCAGCTAAAGACATTCGTTTGGCGGTGAACTACCTAATTTTAATGACAAATGTCTAATAATACAGCTAATTTATGTTTTTATTTAATTCATAAATGTGCAATGAATGTAAGCCTGCTAACCGTGTGTGGTTCAAATGATAGAATAAGCAAACTTTAAAAAAGTTAAAAAAAAAAAAAAAGTTTATATATATATATAATTAAATATAATAATAATTAAAATCCTGGGTGTTGATCGCAGAGGAATATTTTGAGAGCAATGTCACAAGCTCAGATTTGGTTGACCAATCAGAGGAAAATGGCTGTTTCAGAACTGCCTACGTGTGTATAATGAATTTTAAAGTCGTTTATCCATTTTCCTGCCCTAACCCAAAAAAAAAAAAAAAAACGAAAATTGGCCCAATTTTCATTTGGCTCAATTTTCATTTCAATTTTCGTCAATTTTCTTAGTTTCCTTTATTTCGTTTACAATAGAAAAACAACTGGGCAAAATGTACATGGACCCAAGAGATTTAGTGAAGCGGTGAGAGTTCCAGACTAGCATGCAGAGATAATGGGTTCGAATCCAGGGTGAAGCAGCTCTAGACATTAGTTTTTAAATGCTCTGTTCTTGTAACGTGTTTTGTTTTAACACCGGCCTGACATCCGAATGAACACTTTGTGAGTATGTATGTCTTGTTTTGGTCTTAAAAAAATGACATTATTAAAATACACAATGTCACAATTTCAGAGTATTTGTACAAGTCGGGATTCAAACTCAGAATTTTTGCACTACAGTAACTCTGGACTCACTCACCGTCCACTAAGCTACATTTTTCCAACCCTTTCAATTAAACGCAGATTCATCAGGTCTCACTTCTGTAATGACCAATGCTTTGATTTGCTTTAGTCATGTGACCTGTGTGTTTCAGATTACTTTAGTCAAGAGACCTGGGGTCCGTTCTTCGTACTTCGCTAAAAAGATCTAAGATGATTTGGCAGATCTTGGATCTTTTAATCTTGATAACTGATCTCTCGCTAATTTGGTTCTTCAAACAAGTTCGTGAATCAGATTAGAATGTCTGGATAAACTGATCTGAGATCTCTGCGTGTGTTGTGAAGGACAGATCTATCGATCCTCGAAATCATGATCAGCAATGCCATGATTGGCTGACGGCACGGCAGCATAATGACATCATCTGATTAATATTCAATTATCCATGTGAGCAAAATTACATCAAATTAGCAGTAAACGGTTTGTTAAATATAATACGCAATAACTTTACACATTTGTTGTGAGCTGCAGGCTTTACACTTTCATGTGTCAAGTGTATTCATCATGTATTTCAATGCAAATCAACGTATTTAGTTCTACATTTAGAAAAGTTTTTCTTTATTATAGTAGCGTGTTTTTTTAATCGGTGTAAAGAATAACTGGTTGTTTACAAAAGCATTTTGATATTGGTAAAGGTGTCTGAAACTTTTGTGAAGCATCAAATCACTGGCGCATTAACAGTCAAAACATGTTTATGACTGCATAAATGTATTATTGCTTTTAAAAAAGTCACATATTGTGCATTTCTATTATACACAATTTGTACTAAACCGTTCTAAAAAGTTCATATCAATACATTTTCTCTTTGCACCACCAGGTGGCAGTCTTTGTACTTTTATTTCAAGGGGTGTAGATTGCACAAGTTTTATCAATATGTATATTTATTTTATTAATAAATATAACTTTATATATAGTTAAAAATATTTACCATTTTCCCAAGTGCATATACTACTACTGTAAGAAAATATCAGAATTTGGTTCATACTTTCTGTATTATCTTTGCTTGAACTGAACCGATCTAATCCTGTTTATATGAATTGAACCTGCTCCCGATCAGGTTTGACCTAGCAAAACTGTTGCTATGACAACAACTCTTGGATCAGCTTTGAAGAACGAAACGATCCTGGATCGTGTCAAATCGTCAATATCCAAATCCAGCTAACTGAGTAATCCACGTACAAAGAACGGACCCCTGAGCGTTTTGGATTTTGCTTTGATGCAGTGTTTCCAAACATACCGTTTCAGGTTCTCGACACTGTGTCGAAACATCAGTTACTACTTATCTGACCATTATCAATTTGTAATGATAAATCAAGAAGTAATATATCAATCACAAGTTCATTACGAAGCATTTTAATTTGAAAAGTTTTCACTGTTAAACCAACAAATAACCAGCAGTGAGTGAAGAGAATAAATACACTTGCAGACAGTTCAACCTAAATGCCCTTGACCTTACAGAAGCCTGCAGGAATACGTACGTATATTATGTTGAAGAGAGTGGACTGGCTACCTTTGAGCCACTCTTTCAGCCCTCGTCCTCCTCCTCACTTTTTTTTTATAGTTTGATTGTTCATGTCCTGATTTATAACAATCAAGCGCGGTCTCTGCAATGATGTACTTTAACACCAGCAGGGGCCGGTGAGCAGAAATGGGCCCTGTTGATTGCGCTGTACGGTTCACGGACGGGTCTGAAGTAACTGAGGGTGAACGCAGTATTTCACACGTGGGGAATCTCATGAGGAAAGGTCTTCAAAGTGACCTGACACTCAAATACGTTTACGGCACCTATAAAACACTCTAACGGTGAGAAGATAAGACAAAGAACGACCTGAGAGGAATAGAAATAACTGATGCCGTCCAGAAAACCACAAATAATCACCTTAAGTCGACCAGACAAAGGATTTTAAGACTTTTCAAGATAATTCTGACCCTGATGTGCAAAACGATGAGGAATGACAAGGTGATGAATTTATTTCAATTGTTAGAAAATGTATTTTATGTCATTTAATTAGTTTTATACACTTACTGGCCACTTTATTAGGTACACCTTACTAGTACCGGATTGGACCTCCATTTTCCCTTAAGTGCTGCTTTAACCCTTCATTGCATTGATTTAACAAGGTACTGGAAACATTCCTTAGAGATTTTGGTCCATATTGACAGGATAGCATCCCGCAGTTGCTGCAGATTTGTCCGCTGCACATCCATGATGTGAATCTCCCGTTCCACCACATCCCAAAGGTGCTCTATTGGATTGAGTTCTGGTGATTGTGGAGGCCATTTAAGTACAGTGAACTCATTGTCATGTTCAAGAAACCAGTCTGAGATGATTCGTGCTTTATGACATGGTGCGTTATCCTGCTGGAAGTAGCCATCAGAAGATGCTCAATTGGTACTAATAGGCCCAAAGTGTGCCAAGAAAATATCCCCCACACTACCTCCACCAGCCTGAACCGTTGACACAAGGCTGGATGGATCCATGCTTTCATGTTATTGATGCCAAAATCTGACCCTAGCATCCAAATGTTGCAGCAAAAATCGAGACTCATCAGACCAGGCATTGTTTTTCCAATCTTCTCTTGTCCAATTTTGGTGAGCCTGTGCAAATTGTAGCCTCAGTTTCTTGTTCTTAGCTGACAGGAGAGGCACCAAGTGTGGTCTTCTGCTGCTGTAGCCCATCCGCCACAAGGTTGGACGTGTTCATCTTCTGCATACCTCGGTTGTAACAAATGGTTATTTAAGTTACTGTTGCCTTTCTATCAGCTCAAACCAGCCTGGCCATTCTCCTCTGACCTAAACCCTAGAGCTGGTTGTGCGTGAAAATCGTAGTAGATCAGCAGTGTCTGAAATCCTCAAATGAGCCTGTCTGGCACCAACAACAATGCCACGTTCAAAGTCACTTAAATCACCTTTGTTCATCATTCTGACGATCAGTTTGAACTGCAGCAGACCGTCTTGACCATGTCTACATACCCAAATGCATTGAGTTGCTGCCAGTGAATGTGTATGTGTCATATACTTTTATTAATTTTATAGTATTCATGTATTATTTTAGTTTTAATTTTAATTATATTATTATTGTATGTGAAGTTAAGGGTTATTAAACTAAAAATTGCACTAATTTATTTATTTTCACTGTTTTATTTCATTTTAAAGTTTATTTTGTTGTCTGAATCAATGTTTTTCCCCAAAAAAAAATGTTTATTTCAGTGCTTTACAGGGGAAAAAAAAGCAAAAACGAGAAAGAGAGAGAAAGTATAAACTGCCAGAATTTATATAGAATCTATATAGAGATGACAGAATGTCCTATTTAGGTTGAAATGCTCCTTTTTAAAATGCTGCCAGGGTAAATAATTCATCACAATGCTCGAGTAATCACTTTCTGTTTCATTTCTTGAGAAACGTCTGCCTCTTGTCACGGCGTTCCAGATTCCAATGCGAGGCATCCGGCTTTCAACGCATTTTGTCATTCAAATGTTTCACTGCATATTTCCCTATGCTCTTTGTTCAGGGTTTGCATCTGGGCCCGTATTCCTCCCCTTTCCATCCGCTCGCTGCAGCACCATCTGCTCAGAGAAGAGTGGTACCTGGACTGGCACGGCTTTCGCAGGAAACATGCGCCTGCCAACTCTGGCTTGAATGGCCTGTGGATGTGCCAGCCGGGGTCCAAGGAGCAGGAGCCAGACCGGTGTGAAGTCAGAAGCGTGGCGAGCGGCAGGGGACGAGGAAACCAAGGTGTAGTGGAGGGCACGGTTTCAGATGCAGCTTTGGGACGCTGATGGCTTTGCAGGTAAGGTGATAATTAATGCACGGGTTGATAGCATTAGTTAACAGCGTGAGATTTGTGTTTGGTTGCTGGGTTAGAAGTGGCTAGATTCATTTTTATACAGTGTTCTTCTTTAGAAAACCCTATTTCAATGCAGAATACTCAGCAATTTGTAAAGCAAAGTAATGCATTGGTGAAAGTTTTATCTTCCGAGAGTGAATATCAAACTTTCCTAATGCCAAGTTGTTGTGATTTTAAGAAAACAAGACAGAAAAGCAATAATGTTTGGCCTCTTTGAGCTCGAGAATACATGGGAATTCATCATCTTTGCAATCAGGCGTCACTCTGAACTTGAAATCTATCTACTATTCTAGGACATGGGCCTCGTTTTACGAATTATATCGGTGCTGGATGTTTCTGTGCACAAGTTTTGTATAACTTAACATCCATGACAAAAATCAATGGATGCACAGATGGACTCCGGTTGGAATGCTGCCCATTCATTTAATTCAAGAGATATCTGGCCTTTTTTACACTCCACATTTCAGAGGCTGAATTCTGAGCCTGGAAGTAAAGTTGAAGGCCCATCCATGGTAAGGATGGTAACTACAATGATTAAGTGTTTTTTTTTAATGTAAGAATGTAAGAATGTGAGAGCATGATAAGTATTTCACAAGAATTTTACATTACAGAGTTAAGCTATGGTCACACTGCATTTCTCCCCATAAAATCCCATTCATATGCACACGAATGCGTCAGACAGGAGACGCAAGCTCATGCAGCAAGTTTCGCAGTTCGCTGCATTGGAAAGTTCAAGCTTGGTGAACTAAGTGAATCAGACTATTCATAAGCCACTATAAATACCCTAAATTCCATATAACAGCCATCTTCGTTTTACCCCTCCTTTCCTTGATGGGTGACGCAGTGGCCCAGTGGTTAGCACTGTTGCCTCACAGCAAGAACGTTACTGGTTCTAATCCTTACCAAGCCAGCTGGCGCTTCTGTGCGGAGTTTACAGATTCTCCCCATGCTCATGTGGGTTTCCCCCGGGTCCTCCGGTTTCCTTCCACCGTTCAAGAACATCCAACTTAAATTAATTGACTAATCCAAATCGGCACCATAGGCATGCTCCAAGTAGTAGATATCTCTTAAGAGCAATCATTATCTGTTCATTAGCTACTACAGCAGGAGAGTTCTTGAGATTTACCTGAGCTCAAACTCCCCTCTCGCCTTGCATACGGGAGAGAGCCCCGGGCTGAAGGATCTTATGAGCTCTGGGCTCTCTCTCGGGACAGCATGCCAAATGTGTAAATTCCAGCATGGATAATGAACATCTGTACCAGCCGGTACAACGAGACGTCTTTGAGTTTTCACCGTTTATTCAAGACAAAGAATTGGTTGTAACCAATCCGCGCGCTCTATTGTGAATGAAGTGCAACTTCATTAATATGCATGATAGCTTTGAAAACTGTTTTTATTATTGTCCTATTCAGATAAAGGCAAAGGCAAATAATTTGATTACTGATGTCCATGTAAACGTAGTCCCTGTCTATCTCCCCTGCATCTGTGTTTGTGTTGCAGCTGTAAAAATCAGCATGTGCAGGTACTGAAACTCCCCTTTTCATGCAAACCCTTCCCTCATTCGCCACCCGACACTCCCACCTAAACAAAGCTGGACCACTTTCCTGAATTTTGTTTAAACTAGAGGTGTGAAAACACCCTGATGAGAAAGGGGGGGGGGGGGGGGGTGTCATGGCCCTTTAAAATGACATAAGAGTAACTTACAGTATGTAATTTCACTTTTGCATGAACTGCTTCATATCCATGCCGCCAAAACCCATGGTCAGAAAAAAAGGAGATAACTCAAGTTTTAGACAATTTTAAACAATTACAGTTAAGAAGGAGAATTTTATTAAACCAAATGACGTTTCTCAAAACCCATGATGCGTTTAATCTAAAATGAGATATGGCCTATCTTAACACGAACTGAGGGCTTTCATTCCAACTGTGGCTGAAAGTTTAAAGGGAAATCGGAATTTAAGGACACACAATCGGAGTCAAAGCTTGTTCTTGAGGCGGTGAGAATTAAAGGAGGATCTGTGGGCTTGAACATAAGAGTGACACCCTGCGAAATCAGCCGGCGCCGCTCGTTCTAGATGACTTTCAAGTCGCCTATCAAACGAATGCTCCATTGATGCCTGTTTAACCTAAAAAAAAAAAAAAATTATGGGGTATCAGGCAGACCACCTGGTTCAATAAATGATGAATGGGATGAATCGATTAATAATGCATCGGAGCAAGTCCACTAGGCTGTTTGATTGGCAGTGCTGAGAGACTTTAAAGGGAAGGATGTGACAGGAGTAGAGCCACCAAAAAAAGAAAGAAAGAAAAAGAACATGTCTTTTCTCTTTTTCCCCCAACTTGTGTCAGGCCAACATAAAATAAAGCAGTGTGTTGGAATAGTGGTTTGTTTTTCTTTGCACGGATCTTCTCAATTCCTCCAGTGTAGAAAAGCTTGAAGAAACATAACTCACTGGCCCGTGACTGACGCTTAGGTTTATCTCTCCTTTCTTTCTGCTTATCTTGTTGTGAGTAGCAGCAGATGCGTCTGTACCTTTTAACGCTCCCACCTCATCTTTCCCCCATAGTGAAGTGGCCCACAAAGCAAGAGGACAAATCAATTAATCCTGATCTCTTTGATTGATCTCTCAATCCAAACAGGACAAAAATCCCTGTTTACATGGTAGTTTAGACGCTAAATCAGAGTATTGTCTTATTCATATTAAAATCAGGGCATTGGTGTCCATGAACGTACTCATTGAAAGTGCCAGCTTTCGGAGACAGTGCATTCCTCTGCCTTTAAGTTGATTCCATAAGCCTTCAAATGTGTCATTAAGTTTGACGTCTTTCCCCCTTACATGCAACTTTTGTAAAGCATCTGCTTCACGTTGCTGTGTCAGAATCCTTGCTTGTAAAATACGCTTTAGAACGTTTAATTTAAGCAAATTTGATGAACACGATCATACGTGTTGATCTGAAGAGTCGCTCTTGCTCACTGACTGCGCTGTACTGCGTGCATCCGTTCCCTAAGCAACAACAACAAACGCCTGACATCGCCTGTCCTTATAGAGTGGAGGAACTATGACGTCACTTTGTAGGCTAATCGGCTGCTAGCATAAAACTGGTTCCCTCGTAAAAATCCCTATAGGATTTTCCCATAGGCTTTTCGAAGATTGCAAATAATAAGCTCTGTGTTCAAACACTGTTCATTACACTTACACGTTTTGTCCAGTCGAATAATACTCACACGAAGATACAACTTTGAGCACTTTTGGATCTTTAATGCAAATGCAAGAACTGAAAAGCTAACATTAGGCTATAAACGGACTACAGAGCCCTCGGGGTGCGCGCCTGTGACGTCAGCCCCACCCTGCTACAGACAACTTTTCAAGCTTATTTTTAGATATAATGTCCATGACAAAGAGTTAATCTATCTGTATATTATATTATAATCCACGCTATATATTAAAAACAAATAAATAGGCAAAAACACACAGACCTATGTGCCTTTTGGATCGTTTTTACATGGGAAATACATCTGTTTTGCTTTCAGTTGTTCTAAAAGTTTTAAAACTGTGTGTATGAATCTGCCTCTATAGTATTAGCATAAGACATATTTAAGTAAGTGTATCGCTCGCGCACACAGCCTGCTGACCTTAACAGACGACAGAAATTAGGCGTGAGGAACAAGTCTATCAAATGCCTGCAAGTTCCATCATCATGGACAAAGAGCAACAATCAATATTCCTTTTTTGTCACGAAGTACAGTGAAAGAAGCTTATACAGTCACATCTGCTATACATTTTATAGAGGAGTGTAAATATTGCAGTTATGACAGAGTTAAATGTGTTCAGATGAAGAAAAAAAAGGCAGCTATCTATCTATCTATCTATCTATCTATCTATCTATCTATCTATCTATCTATCTATCTATCTATCTATCTATCTATCTATCTATCTATCTATCTATCTATCTATCTATCTATCTATCTATCTATCTATCTATCTACACAGTTGAAGTCTGAATTATTAGCCCCTTTTTGATTTATTTCTTCTTTTTTAAATATTTCCCAAATGATGTTTAACAGAGCAAGGACATTTTCACAGTATGTCTGATAATATTTTTTCTTCTGGAGAAAGACTTATTTGTTTTATTTTGGCTAGAATAAAAGCAGTTCTAAAAATTTTTATGAACCATTTTAAGGTCAAAATTATTAGCCCCTTAAGTCTTCATATATCTAGTCAAATATTATTTACTGTCATCATGACAAAGAAAAAATAAATCAGTTTTTAGAAATGAGTTACTAAAACTAATATGTTTAGAAATGTGTGGAAAAAAATCTTCTCTCCGTTAAACCGAAATTAGGGAAAAAATAAACAATGGGGGCTAATAATTCTGACTTCAACTGTATATATATATATATATATATATATATATATATATATATATATATATATATATATATATATATATATATATATATATATATATAAGTATATATATAAATATCCATACATCTATATCATATATATATATATATATATATATATATATATATATATATATATATATATATATATATATATGCGTGTCTGTGTGATGTATGTAAAATTTGGCCCGCGACAACGGTTTTTTTTTTCATCTGGCCCTCGGCCCAAAAAGTTTGGACACCCCTGATCTATACCATACTTCCAAATACTATAGTATTTTTCATGTAACATAATTATACAGTATGTTCTGCCTCAAATATATGTTAGTTCCGTAGAAAACTTGTCCCTCTTCATATGCTTATTTTCTATTTATGTCTCCTTTGAAATATGGTATAAATCGCAAAAATGCACTTTCCTCTATGTCCTTTATTTAGTTTTGTTTTACTCCCTGCCCTCCATCTGAATTCCAAGCCTCATCAGAACCACACGGTTGAAAACAGCCTATTTGTTTATGCAATCAGACTAGGACATTTATTTTCTGCCTGTACAGCACATCAGCTAGGAGCCCTTAAAATCAAGAGCTATGAATATATATATATTTTTTTCCTTTTGTTTTGTCTTGACATTCATTTACTCCTGAGTATCAGCGGATGCGTCTCTACCTTCTAATGTTCCCACCTCATCTTTCCCCCCCATAGTGAAGTGGCCCACTAGGCGAGTGGATAAATCAATTAATCCCGATCCCTTTTGCCAATCCGAACGACCTGATGTCTAATGATCTGCGGCCTGTTTCGGTTTAGCGCTTAACCAATTCATCATCTCTCCACCTGCTGCTTTACATATAAATTACAGACCCACGGAAGAAAAAGAAGAAGAAAAAAAAGCAGGTCGGACAGTGCCATCTTTATTCCCCGGCCCCCTGGCTTCATTTGCGAAAACATTACGACAGTGGAAATGAGTGCTGATGGAAAGGGAGATGAAGGAGGAGAGGGATGGATACAATTATCAGACGCCCATCATCGCTTACCGCCGCCTCGGAGTAATTTGAAAACATGTACACCTTCACAACAACACGGAGACGCACTTGAAGGCCAGAGAAGACGTGAAATGAAAAACCTTGTTACATTTAAATCATCTGCTAAGCCAGAGAATAAAGTGCCGGGGATATATTAAAGCAATAAGCCATGGGTCGTGCGCTAAAGTGATTTCAGCGCTGGTAAAAGAGTGTTCTTTAGCACAAGACGGAGCGGGACTGCCAAGAAACGAGTTAATGGTGGTAAAATCACTGAAGCTTGTGGACTCAAGAGGCTTATTGGTTTTATATAAGACTGACAGCATAAATGCACTAAAAGACAGCATTGATAATGCTGAATGATTAAGAAAGGAACTCAAACTTGCAATAGAGTTACGGTTTAATGAAAAAAATGTATGTGCTGTGTATATAAATTGATATTTCAAAATGTCAGAAACATCTCCCTGAAAACCATCTTTAAGTCAGCAAAATGGAAGATTTAGGGTCTCTATGTGGTTTTCTATCAAAATACAAGCTGTTATGTTTACAAATAAATGTATTTATAAATACTTACACTGTAATTTCTGCAGTTGTACTGTAAAACTTTAAGTAATTTTGCTATTACTACTGCTAAAGTAAAATATTAAAATTTAAGTTAAAGAAATTAAAAAAAAAAAAAAAAAATATATATATATATATATATATATATATATATATATATATATATATATATATATATATATAAACTTCTCGTTAATGTCCTATTGCAGCTGTATATCTTCTAGCAATAACAGCCAGAGATCAGAGCTGCAGGAACTAAGGTAATGTTTATTCCGAAATACATTTAGGTAAGTAAATTTATCTGGGAGAGTAATAGATAAAAGATTCTAGTAACATAAGTAATGTTCTGAACGTTCTAATTACACTGGTGTGATCGTGTGCCTCAGAGACCAGCCAAGGCTGATCACACCGGTGTGATCGTACATGTTTACAAGGCTTATTTTTACTGCTGTACAGTAAAAATATCACTATTGTGATTACATTTTAATGGCAATTTTTTATAACAACAGTAGTTTTTAACAGTAGTAGTGTTTGTTTAATGCTTAGCAATAATTATCATCACCAACATCATCATCTCCACAAATTGTTTTTTTCCACATAATTGTTCAGCTCTAAATAATACAGCACTTTACATTCAACTCAAAATTAACCCACATTCTAATCATAATCATAAAGTAATGAATGTACATTTAATTCCTTAATATTACACAATCGTTAAATTAATAATTACACTGTAACAAAAACTTTAAAATAAATTGTAACCCATTTTATCATGATATTAGATATGATTTAACAAATCTGAACTACAAATATCCAGCTGTATGTTTATTAACTAATAATGTTACCAATTAAAAAATACCTAATTGACCTTAAACTGTTATCTAAACCTCTCCCGAGCTGAAAACCCATGTTGACTAAACCTATGATTATGGACACAATAATCAAGCAAATTCTAAATGTGGCCACTTTTAGTCGCAGCTAACTCTGTAATTCATTTGTTGAGTGCTTTATAACAGGCCGTTGATGAGTGCTTAAGCCGTGTGGCATCATTTAAATTGGTAATGTGTTTGTTTTGAATATAAATGACCGGAGGAGGAGGTAATGTCCCCTAACGGCCGTGAGAAGGGTGACGTGTGGAGCCACTTGATCAAAGCCGCGGCTAACAGGCGAGCAGTCTTTTAGCGCTCCTGAGGGACGGGAGGTAAACATGTTTGGACATAAGCAGATGCGGCAGGTGCCTCCAGATGTCTTCATCCATCTCCAAAGTGTCATTTCAAAGACGTCTCACACAGATGGGCCTTGCCTAGGACTGGCACTCCCCATACCGCAGTCTTTTTAAAATATTTATTTATTTAAATTTTTTTTAACAGCGTGAGCTGGTTACACTTATGAACGCAAATCATATTTAAAGGGGGCATATTATGCTACTTTACATAAGATGCAAAACAATTATCTGGTGTACCCAGAATGTGTCTATGAAATTTTCGGCTCAAAATACATAATAGATCATTTATTACAGTTTTTACAAATTGCCTAATTTTGAGCGCAAGTAAAAACGAGGCATTTTTGCGCATGTCCCTTTAAATGCAAATGAGCTGCTGCTTTCCAGAAAGAACAACAACACAACAATGCTTCTGTTTAATAACAATATGTTTGTTTCCTGACAGAAACAAGAAAATTGCTCAAAATGTCCAACCAGTAGTAGATGAAAGTCTTAAATATTAAAACTGACACATTTACAGTATGTAGCCTCTTGTGGAGTAAAGTTGATTCAACTCATTGACTAGCATTAGTTGCTGCTCTGTTCTGGGCACGATTCCATGAAAGTCTTTAAGCTTAGGAATCCCTCAGATTGAAGGTTAAGGGTACCCTTAGTATAACTTGGGTTGCACCAACAAAAACCTAAAGGTCAACTTAATGAAATTATGGCTGCCATTAACTATTTCCCCTTAATGATCTAAGTGTACCCCTAACTGTTGTTGCAAAGACCTTCCTAACGATTTCCTATTAGTAAATAAGGGACCAAAACAGCTCCTTTAACTGACTAAATGACAGTCAAAATGCAAGCATTCTCACTCAATGTTTGACCTCATAAGGGTATGCCTTGACTCGCTTAATGGAAAGAAAACAGCACAGACAATGTTGAAATAACTACTTTAAAATGCTTAGGTAAGGGCGACAGTTAAGAAGTTTGTCGCAATGCTCTTAAAGGGCCATGAAACTCCCCTTTTTCAATTCTAGTGTACCTCAGAATTAAAAAAAAAAAAAAAAAAAAAGCTTAGTAATGGGCGTGGAGCACTGTGGGTGGATTGGGCGTGGCAGGCAGACCAGGAGAAAAAAACTCTTGCCGGTTGGCTCACAAAATGATTAACAAACATGAGGATATGGATGATTTTATAGTTTGCAAAGTTAAAATGCAAATAAATAAACAGTAATTTAATGTCCTGCTTCATTTGTTGTTTGTAATTTCATATACACATTATCACAATTTGTTATATCTTCATTAAGATTATCGTGTTTATATAAACACTATAAATGAGGAGGACTTCTCTCTTCCTCAATCCCCGGATCTGAATGCAGACACAGTGGATATAGCAGGTCTCTTTCACTGTCTATTCCAACAACTAGCCCTGCCGGTAATCTGGAGGATTTTAAACATGGGCGAACACAGCAGCACGGATATAGGCGATGTGTCTGAATGGTAATGAACTCAACTGATAAAAGACAAAGTCTGTCATTCTCCAATTCTCGTACAGCTCACTCAAGAAAAAGCTTGCTGCAAACCAACAGTTTTGCTGTATCAGGCCTGACAGAATTGCGGGGGAAAACATGCAACAAACCCAGTGGAGCATGGCAAAAAACAATTACGATCCATGACTTGCAAACGCGGTCTCACCCAGTCATTGGGTCTCAGCTTGGCAGGTCTGCCGTGCCTTCGGAAAGCACATGCTCTCATGAATAATGAAGAAGCAGTGTCTCCGTATAGGATAAGAAAACTTTAAAACCAATGCATCATCACTCCACTTGCATATTCACGCTACATCACCAATTTTGATTCCACCCCAATAATGATTTTAAACCCAGAAGATGAAATTAGCTGACAAAAGCTCAAAATTATCCAATTTTCCCCACAATTAAAGCAGACAGGTGCCAACATTGTCTTACCTGATGCTTAACTCATACAAATCTTATAAAAAATAAATAAATAAATAAATAAATAAAAATAAAAAAGTACTGCAGGGTGTCTTAAACCTTTATTGAAATCCTTACATCTCAGGGATAGCCCTTTGAGTTAAATTACTAAAGGACTTTCATGCAACCAAGGATTAATGTGGTATTTTTATTGTTGGTCTCTGTAAAAAATAAATAAATAAATAAATAAATAAATAAATAAATAAATAAATAAATAAATAAATAAATAAAAAAACACATAATTTGTGCAATTATCTTACAGTAAAAAGCCAGACTATACAGTCCATAATACATGTGAATTTATGAATTATGCTGACAGCAAGTCAACATTATCTTTACCGGATTATCAAACTTAAACAACATAAAGTCAGATTTTCATGATATGTTCTCTTTAATGCTAAAGAAAAAAAGACCAACAATTAGTTCTGCTCCAGAAATATCAAATCAACTTCTCAGCTAAATCAATCTGGACATTGCTTTTGTTTATAAATGTTTGCTTTTGGAGTCCTCTTCAAAGTATTTTTTTTTTATTACATGACTTATTTAATACATTAATTTACACCTGGCTTTGATATGGCATAGCTTCACAGCGAGGGAGCCGCATTCTTCAGCGACAGCTGTTTGATGTTGCTTTCCAGGGAATATTAATTTTTTCCTGTCTTTTTTTCCCAGCCGTTAAGCTGACATGAATGCTTTATTGTGCTTGCAGCACCACTGTGCATTGTGCCTAACAACGGCCTTTAGCTGTCACTTTATTCACAATATAGTACAACCTTGAGATAACGCAGTACAACCTCTGCTTAAAGAGATAGTCTCCTTTCCAAATATGAAAACTCTGTCAGCATACACTCAGACTTCCGTCATTCAAAACTCATATCATGTTCCTCTGTGGAACACATAAAAACATGTTTTGAATAATTTGAACTTATAATAGGATTTGAACTTATAATAGGAGATAATAGGAACAGAGCATTCTCAATTTACATGTCATTTTTTAACTTGGAAGTTTTTTTAAAAGTTAAAACTTTGACAAACAAGCTATATTATGAGATTAAAGTAAAAAAAGGACAAAATATAAGGCAAAAATATTAGAAAGACTAAATTAACAATTAAAAATCATAAAAATCACGAGGGAAAAAAAGTGTCAATTGAAAATGTCAAAGTGATATAAAGTTATTCATACTTTATCCATCCATCCATCCATCCATCCATCCATCCATCCATCCATCCATCCATCCATCCATCCATCCATCCATCTATCTATCTATCTATCTATCTATCTATCTATCTATCTATCTATCTAACAAATGGGCTTAATTATAATTTCAATGTCATATTTTTGCTGTCATATATGTGTCTTTTAGGTGTGCACCTACAGTATATGATGGAAACTAGATCTAATACCTTTAAAAAAAAAAGAAAAAAAAACCTACATCTATCTACAGCCAACACTGGAATATATAATTTTAATTCATTTAGTCTCAGCAGTTTCGGATACCCCTCAAGGCGCCGCTGTCTCTTTGTAATTGGACAGCGGTTTGTTAATTCTGCCACTTACATCAGCTCTTTGAAACAAACGTCCTGCTCAGAATGCAGCGGGGTTCTCCTTCCCTCCTCTTCCCAACGTCCAGCCGATTGAAAACGTCCACTAAGCCAATTCTAGTCCAAAAATAGGGCCTGGCCGCTGCGTTTTCAATCCATTTGGGCCTCTGCATCAATGTCTTAAAGCATTTCCCAGTCGTTTTTGGTTGTCAGCTAGTTTGGAGGGTGTGAGCAGGGGGTTTGAGGTTTTAGCGTGGCAGCGGCAGCTATTGAGGTGCTGCATGTTTAATGGCATCTAGAGGGAATGTCAATTACACGTGTAAGATTGATTTGGCTTTTCTGTGCTTTCCACAGAGATCTGCGCTGATTCCCTCAGACTGTATCTCACACCCCGTCTCACCCTAACACCTACACACACACACAAATGTATTTCATCAGTATCTGTTTTCTTTCTTTATTTCTTGAAAGTATGCCAATACCTTTCCTTACTTTTAGATCCCTTCATGCTGCAATATTCACACAATCAATACAAATGAATAACACAAGGCAAATAATTTAAAGACTAAGAACTACCACCAAAAAACTCTTTGAAACAGCATGGCCATTAAAGCATTCTACACAGATACCTACCTTAGCAACTAACTAAAACTTAAAATAGAATTTTTTCTATGCCTAATGCAAAGACAATACAACTACCATAACTACAACTACCTGAAAAACCACATCATGAAATTAGAAAGCATTCAGAAATCATCAGCTACTGAATAGACACCTACAGCAACACACCCTAGCAACAAACTAACAGCCTAAAATGGTGTGTAACTGCAGAGAAAAGTAAATAGAAACTTTGCACCTTGAAACTGTATGATAATCCGCTAAAAACCATCAAGAAACTCTTAGAAACTGTATGGCAACCTATTAAAGCTATCTGCAACTGCACAGACACCTACCCTAGCAACTAACTAAAAGTTAAAATATAATTGTTTTATGGCTAATGTATACACAACACAACTACCAAATGTATCGGAAAGCATTCAGAAATCATCAGCTAGTGAATAGAATTCTACAGCAACACACGCTAGCAACTAACAACCTAAAATGGTGTTCAACTGCAGAGAAAAGAAGCTAGTAACTATCCACAACACCCTAAAACTGCATGACAATCCACTAAAAAACACCATGAAACCTTAAAACTGCATGGAAACCAATTAAAGCTTTCTGTAACCGCACAAACATCTACCCTAGCAACCAACTATAACCTAAAATAGAATTGTTTCTATGGCTAATGCTAAGAAAGACAACTACCAACTGTAACCGTAAAACCTCATGATTTAATTAGAAAGCATTCGGAGATCAGCAGCAACTAAACAGACACCTACAGCAACACACCCTAGCAACTAACAACCTAAAATAGTGAGCAACTGCAGAGAAAAGTAAATAGAAACTTTCCACCTTAAAACTGTTTGATAATCCACTAAAAACCACCAAGAAACTCTTTGAAACTGTATGGCAACCTGTTAAAGCTATCTGCAACTGCACAGACACCTACCCTAGCAACTAACTAAAAGCTAAAATATAATTGTTTTATGGCTAATGTGTACACAACACAACTACCAACTGTTTCAGAAAGCATTCAGAAATCATCAGCTAGTGAATAGAATCCTACAGCAACACACGCTAGCAACTAAAAATCTAAAATGGTGTTCAACTGCAGAGAAAAGAAACTAGCAACTATCCACAACACCCTAAAACTGCCTGACAATCCACTAAAAACACCAAGAAACGTTGAAACTGCATGGCAACCTATTAAAGCTTTCTGTAACCACACAGACACCTACCCTAGCAACCAACTATAACCTAAAATATAATTGTTTATATGCCTAATGCTTAGAAACGCAACTACCAACTGTAACTGTAAAGCCAAATTATTCAATTAGAAAGCATTCGAAAATTATCAGCAACTGAATAGACACCTACAGCAACACACCCTAGCAACTAACAACCTAAAATGGTGAGCAACTGCAGACAAGAGTAACTAGCAACTATCTACAACATCTTAAAACAGCATGACAATCCACTACAAACCACCAAGAAACTTTGAAACTGCATGGCAACCCAATTAAGCATTCTGCAACTGCACAAACACCTACCCTAGCAACTAAATACAACCTAAAGAGAATTGTTTCTGTGCCTAATGCATAGAAGCAAAACTGCCAACTGTACCCGTACCGCATGGCAACCTATTGAAGCATTCTGCAACTGCACAGAAATCTACCCTAGCAACTAACTAGAGCCTAAAATATAACACATAGAAACATGACTAATGCATAGAAATATAACTACAAACAGTAACTGGAAAACCATGTGATTAAATTAGACAGCATTCGGAAATCATCAGCAACTAAATAGACACCTACAGCAACACACCCTGGAAACCAACTAACAACCTAAAATGGTGTGCAACTGCAGACAAAAGCAGCTAGTAATTATCTACAACATCTTAAAACAACATAACTATCCATATTAAACCACCAAGAAACTTTGAAACTGCATGGCAACCCATTAAAGCCATCTGCAACTGCATAACAACTACCCTAGCTACTAGCTAGCCACTATAACTAGAACATAAACTAGCGTGGTTTCTATGCCTGATGCATAGACAACACAACAATCAACTATAACCGCAAAACTGCATTATCAAATTAGAAAGCATTCAGAAATCTTCAGATACTTGACACCTAGAGCAACACACCCTAGGAACTTAATAACAACCTAAAATGGTGTACAACTGCAGAGAAAAGAAACTAGCAACTATCTACAACACCTTAAAACTGCATGGAAATCAGTTCAAGATCACCTATGTCTCTAGCAACTCTCTGGCGATTACTTCTCCACCTGAAAACTGCATGGCAGTCAACTAAAGACTACCGATATCTCCTTAGCATCTCTCTAGTGATTACTTCTACACCTTAAAACTGCATGGCAATCCACTAAGACCACCAATATCTCCGTAGTAACTTACTAACAATTACTTCTACACCTTAAAACTGCATGGCAATCCTCTAAAGACCACCAATATCTCCCTAACAATTAATTCTACACCTTAAAACTGCATGGCTATCCACTAAAGACCACCAATATCTCCCTAGCAACTCCCTAGTGATTACTTCTATAAGTTAAAACTGCATGGCAATCTGGTAAAGACCACAGATATCTCCCTAGCAATTACCTAAGGCATATAAAGTTTAAAAGAAACTTTGAGCACTGTAAATAAACTGACACCCAAACTCCTTGGTAACCACCAAACACCACCTTAAAATCTGCACAATAATAACCTGGCAACTATTTAAAACACCTAGCAACTGCACAACAACAAATCAATAAACAAACCAAATACTCAGAACTCTTAGATTAGTTGGTTGTCGGGGAGTTTCTATGCAGTTCTGGGCTTCTTAAAATCTGCATAGCAACACCCTGGCAACTATTTAGAACACCCGGTAACTGCACAGCAACAACTCAATAAACAAACAAGTAAAAAAGAACACTCAAAACTCAAAAATCTTAGATTGGTTGGTTGCCAAGGTGTTTCTATGCAGCCCTGCACTGCTTAAAATCAGCTTAGCAACACTCTGTTAACTGTTTAGAACACCCGGCAAATGCACAGCAACAAATCAATAAACAATCAAATCAAACACTTCGCTAACTTAGATTAGTTGGTTGCCAGGGTAATTCTCTCCAGTTTTGGACTGCTAAAATGTGCATAGCAACACCCTGGCAACTATATAGAACACCCGGCAACTGCACAGCAACAACTCAATAAACAAACAAATCAAACACTCAGAACTCTTAGATTGGTTGGTTGCCAGGATGTTTCTATGCAGCTCTGGACTGCTTAAAATCTGCATAGCAACACCCTGGCAACCAACCAGAACACCTTAGCACTCTAGCACTGAGTTCTGCATAGGAAAATGTCACTTACAATTGTCTTCATGAAATATTACTTGGTTTAATTCCACATTAAGTAAGCTTTAATTACAGTTTAAGGTAGTTATCTGCCCTGTGACACAATTTTGAGCATGTCAGTCAACACTTTCAGCGCTCAACAATTTCTATATAACATTTTTCATACTAGCTGCTTTATCGCCAGACATTTACATGAATTAATTCCTTAACTGCCATTTAGCCTGCGCTAAATCACAACACAGATGTCAATATCCCCAAACCGCTTTGCTCTTGAGAGGAGAGGTAATAATCGCTGGCAGTATGTGAGGCGAAAGGCAATAATGGCTTTATTCAGATGTTGCAATCTCAGAAGTTTAGCCACGTCATTTTCCAGCATGCGGAGGCTAACTCACACAATTATCACAATCCGTCATCTCATCTGTTCTACTGAAGAAGAAAAAAAATTGTTTTCTTCGGCTTGTCTTCCTGAGGGCTACAGATTGCTTGGAAATTCAATTTGTGCCACATATGTACACAGAAAAGGCGTAGTGTTTCCCACTGCATTCTAGGATATGAAAACTCCAGGCTAGCTTTAAAACTCCCCTAAAGTGTCTCGAAATGTGTAGCTTTGTTCAATGTGTGGCGTAGCTGAAACATGAAGACATTTTGCGGCCTATCAAATAAATCCTCTCTTATAACATAATGAAGACCTATAACTACTGCTAAAGCTAAACCTACCCTGCTGAAAAATCCAGCTTAAACCAGCCTAGGCTGGTTGGCTGGTTTTAGCTGGTCGACCAGGCTGGTTTTAAAGGGGTTTTGGCCATTTCCAGGCTGGTTTCTAGCCATTTCCAGCCTGGTCTTAGCTGGTCAAGCTGAAAAATGACCAGCTAAATCCAGCTAAAACCAGCTTGACAAGCCTGGTTTAAGCTGGAGTTTAAGCTGGACATAGCTGGTTTTGGCTGGGCTCCCAGCCTGGCTAGGCTGGTCAAGCTGGTTTTAGCTGGTCATCCCCCAGCCTGACCAGCTCAGACCAGGCTTGAAATGGCTGGAAACCAGCCTGGAAATGGCCAAAACCCCTCTAAAACCAGCCTAGTCGACCAGCTAAAACCAGCCAACCAGCCTAGGCTGGTTTAAGCTGCTTTTTTTTCAGTACGGTAAAGTGCATTTGACTCGACACCCAGGGTCTAATAGTAAGGCTGATTCTGTTTCTATTACTCCATTTTAAACCACAGTATTCAGAATAGAGTTCAAATGAGTTGCTCATAGGCCTCCACTAAAAAAAATGCTGGGTTGTCGTATAAACTAAGCTAACATAAACTCCAGGCTAGCTTTAAAACAACCCATGAGTCTTGAAATGCGCAGCTTTGATACGTGATGCAATTTTAACTGAAACATGAAGACAGGTTGTGGCTGTAACTCCTTACTTTTAAAATAATGGATGGGGTTTTGTTCATACAACTCTGCCATCTACAGCTACTTTAGCTAAAGCTAAAGCACATCTGACTCATGACACCCAGAGTCAGTAATGCTGATTCTGTTACTCCATTTTAAACCACAGTATTCAGAGTAGAATTCAAATGAGTCTGATATTTGGTTGGTTCTGACTTACTCATACACAAAAAATAAATGCTGAGTTGTCATGTAAGATACGTAAACTCCAGGCTAGCTTTAAAACTCCCCTAAAGTGTCTTAAATGCATAGCTTTGTTCGATGCAAGATGCAATTTTAACTGAAACATGAAGACATGTTGTGATTGTAACTCCTTACTTATAAAATAACGGATGTGTTTTGTTTATACAACTCTGTCATCTACAGCTACTTTAGCTAAGCTAAAGCGCATATGACTTATGACAGCCAGGGTCTAATAGTAATGCTGAATCTGTTACTCCATTTTAAACCACAGTATTCAGAGTAGAATTCAAATGAGTCTGATATTTGCTTGGTTCTGACTTGCTCATTCACACACAAAAAATGCTGGGTTGTCATATAAGCTAAGCTAAGGTAAACTCCCGGCTAGCTTAAAAACTCCCCTAGTGTATGGCAATGTGTAGCTTTGTTCGATACATGGCATCATTTTAACTGAAACACAAAGTTAGGTTTTAGCTGTCAGTCCTTTCATATAAAATAACAGATATTGTTTTGTTTATATCCACATACTGCGTGATGTCGATTACAAGGTTATGCTTCAGGGTACGATTGTATATAAGTTTATTTTTCAGCGCATCATAAATGATGACTCCTAACTAGCACAGAGCGTATTCTTACAGATTCATGATACACACAGTTGCGGTCTAAATTATTAGCCCTCCTGTAATTTTTTTTACTTTTTCATTATGTTTATCAGAGCAAGGGATTTTCCACAGTATTTCCTTTATTATATTCTGGAAAAAGTTCTTATAGTTTTATTTCAGCAAGAAATTTTAAATATTTGGGATAGTTTATTCATTTTTTTCATCAGCTTAGTTACCTTGGTTATCAGGGGTCACCACAATGGAATGAATCACCAACTATTTCAGCATATGTTTGAAGCAGCCAATGCCCTTCCAGCCGCAACCCAGCACTGGGAAATTTGAAATATTTGGGATAATTCATTAATTCATTTTTCATCGGTTTAGTCTCTTATTGATCAGGAGCTGCCACAGTGGAATGAACCGGCAACTATTTCAGCATATGTTTTAAGCAACAGATGCTCTTCTAATCGCAACCCAGCACTGGGAAATGTAAAATATTTGGGATAATTCATTCATTTTTCAATGGTTTATTTATCAGGGGTCACCACAGCGGAATGAAGCAGCAACTATTTCGCCATATGTTTTAAGCAACGGATGCCCTTCCAGCCGCAGCCTAGCACTGGGAAATTTGAAATATTTAGGATAATTCATTCATTCGTTTTCCATAAGCTTAGTTCCTTATTTATCTGAGGTCACCACAGTGGAATGAATCACCAAATATTTCAGCATATGTTTTGCAGCAGCAGATGCCCTTCTAGTCGCAACCCAGCACTGGGAAATATTAAATATTTGGGATAATTCATTCATTTGTTTTCCATCGGTTTATTCTCTTATTTATTTTTGGTCACCACAGTGGAATGAATCGGCAACTGTTTTGGCATGTTTTACGCAGCGGTTGCCCTTCTAGTCCAACCCTACACTGGAAAATTTGAAATATTTGGGATAATTCATTAATTTGTTTTCCATCGGTCCCTAATATATCTGGGGTCACCACAGTGGAATGAATCGCCAACTATTTTGGTATATGTTTTATGCAGCGGATGCCCTTTCAGCCGCAATATCTTGGATATTGTTTGTATTTACATGAATCAAAAAAAAAAAAAAAAAAAAAAAAATATATATATATATATATATATATATATATATATATATATATATATATATATATATATATATATATACACAACACTGTTCTAGGGGTTTTTGTGATATTTTAATGAAAAACACACTGTGCCTTTAAGAACTGCTAGCACTCACCTCCTGTCAAACGCAATGAAATGCATGCTGGGAGAGAAAGACTTGCGTGTGTTCCCTCAACACGGCGATATGTCAGTCTTGTTTATCTCTCATTCCGCTGGACGTGTTTCTCTCACTGTGTCATCCTCACTCGGCTCAAAGTGACGTTAACGCTCATTCGCTTAATTAACATTTCCACAGGATCCTCTTTAACACCTACATTTGGCTTGATGTCTTGTTTACCATGAAACACTGCGATGACAGTTACATTCTCGTTAATTACTGATCCTTATTAGAAGATACAAATGATCTAAGACCAGTGAAAAAGTGCCAGTCTTTCTTACGTTTTCCCCGACAACAGCACACACATTACTTTCTCATTTGGAGAGGCTCCTGCGGGTCAGATTTCAGCAAGTATCTCATTCAAGGTTTAGTGTGTGTGTGTGTGTGCACACGTACATCTTGGTTTTTATGAGTCATAAAGCCAAATGTTATCGTGACTGTTTAACAGGTTGTGTTACCTTGAGTCTGAATAACTTATTTGTGTTGAGCTAAAATTGAGTCTAATCCCTCCCCAAAATATATTGCAGCTTGACTATGTTGTGGAATGCTACAAGCTAATCAAGCTTTTAAGCTGCAGTCACACTGGGCTTTTCCTCCCATAGACTTCCATTTATACGCACGCGAATGCGTCAGACCGGAAACGCAGGATCATGCGTTAAGTTTCGCAGGTTGCTGCGGTGCAAAGTTCAAGCTTGGAGAACTCTGACCAGTGAAATCGAATCACTTGACTGCGTGAGACCAATCGTGGATCAAAACATGACCTCTCTGGACAGAAATTTAAAACATTGAGCAATCACTGGCTTTCAAAAATGTTTAATAATCTTGTTTAATCCCGCCCCTTTTCGCAGTGCCCCAAGACAGAATTTCACACTCTAGTGCAGTGGTCACCAAACTTGTTCCTGGAGGGCCGGTGTCCTGCAGGTTTTAGCTCCGACCCTAATCAAACACACCTGAACAAGCTAATCAAGCTCTTACTAGGTATACTTGAAACACCCAGGCAGGTGTGTCGAGGCAAGATGGAGCTAAACCCTGCAGGGACACCGGCCCTCCAGGACCGTGATTGGTGACCCCGGCTCTAGTGTGACCGTAGCTTGACTAGGTATACTAGAAACTTCCAGGCAGATGTGTTAAAGCAAGTTGGAGCAAAAATCAGCAGGACACCGGCCCTCCAGGACACCCCTGGTAAACAGTCTTTCATAATGTGGCTTATGTGATCAGAAAAGCATGAGCATAAATATATATTATGACAGTAATATACTGTCAAAAAAAAGTATAGATTTTTTTTTTTTTTTAATAAAACAATAGCAGTACCCTTCAAAAAGTCAAACAGTACTTCAGTGAAATTAAATAGTGTTACAGTCACAACGCAAATAAATACAAAATACATTCATCTTTCAAATAGTTTTGTATTAATTTCTATCAGTAAATAGACACTTTTAAAGTGTATATTAATAAGAAACAAACAAGAAAACGTATTTAAACAATTATATATATATATATATATATATATATATATATATATATATATATATATATATATATATATGTAGATATGTAGCTGTTTGTTTATATAATTATTATATATTAAGTATATAAAATGATATAAACACTCATCGGCCACTTTATTAGGTACACCTTACTAGTACCGGGTTGGACCCCCTTTTGCCGTCAGAACTGCCTTAATCCTTTGGGCAATGATTCAAGAAGGTACTAGAAATATTCGTCTGAGATTTTGGTCCATATTGACATGATAGCATCACGCAGTTGCTGCCGGTTTGTTGGCTTCACATCCATGATGCGAATCTCCCGTTTTACCACATCCCCAAGGTGCTCTACTGGATTGAGTTCTGGTGACTGTGGAGGCCATTTGAGTGCAGTGAATTCTTTGTCGTGTTCAATGAATGGACATGGTCAGCAACAATACTCAGGTAGGCTGTGGCCCAAAGTGTGCCACGAAAATATCCCCCACACCATTACACTACCAACCCCAGCCTGGCAGGATGGATGCAAGCTTTTATGTTGTTTACTCCAAATTCTGACCCTACTATCCGAACGTTGCAGCAGAAATCAAGACACAGACCAAGCAATGTTTTTCCAATCTTCTACTGTCCAATTTTGGTGAGCCTGTGTGAATTGTAGCCTTAGTTTCCTGTTCTTAGCTGACAGGAGTGGCACCCGGTGTGGTCTTCTGCTGCTGTAGCCCATCTGCCCTAAGGTTTGCCGTGTTGTGCGTTCAGAGATGCTCTTCTGCATACCTCTGCTGTAACAAGTGGTTATTTGAATTACTGTTGCCTTTCTATCAGGTCGAACCAGTCTGGCCATTCTCCTCTAAACTCTGGCATCAACAATGCATTTACACCCGCAGAACTGCCGCTCACTGGATATTTTCTCTTTCTCTGTAAACCTTAGAGAGGGTTGTGCCTGAAAATCCCACAAGATCAGTAGTTTCTGAAATATTCAGACCAGCCTGTCTGGCACCAGCAACCATGCCATGTTCAAAGTCACTTAAATCACCTTTCTACGCAATTCTGATGCTCGGTTTGAACTGCACCAGATTATCTTGACCATGTCTACTTGCATGCATTGAGTTGCCATATGATTGGCTGATTAGAAATTTGCATTAACGAGCAGTTGGACAGGTGTATCTAAAATAGAGCCAGATATAAAACAGGAGTTTCTAATGCACCAAATAACATCCAGGGATGACGTTCTTTCTTATCCACCAAGCGCTCCCATCGGCAAACCATATTTAGCCTACACAAAAATTCTATTTCAGTCCTCCAACTGGTTTCCAGTTCACTGAATAACCCCTGCATTTCCCAAAGTGGATTTTTAGATACATATCAGATATTTAACTTACAGGTAATGCTTGCTATCCACACACCTGTCAACAGTACTTGAAGATCACCATTAGCCCCTGTCCAGCTCTAACAGAGCAGTCAAAAAGAATACTGCACTAGTTTCAGAACACCAGCCTAGCTTTTATAATGCTATTAAAGCCCGCCTGAAATCCAATCCATCATTTTTGTGGGTTTTTGTGTGCTAGTATTACTATCCTAGGCTAACATTTATCTATTTATCTTCTGACCAATCAAATGTAACACACTTCGTGCCAAGGGTTTGCCTAAACTCATGCATACACAATATATAAAAACAAAAATCAGTGTTACTTATCACACTGTTGATCTGAAATATGAATTAAAATATTGTCCGATGTATTTGTAACTGGAGGAACACCAAAAAAAAACAGGAGGTTGAAACATTATAAATGGCCATCAGCTATGATAGTTGAACAGCAGAAAAAACCCAGTTCTTTTAATTACATTAATCAATGTAGCGGCGAAAGATCACAGACTAACCACCCATTACCACATACTCAAAACACTGCCTAATCACACCTTAATCACTGATGGGAATTAATACCTTATTATAAGTCATTTTGAACAAAGGACACTTTGATTAGCAAGTATGTTATGTTGGTAAGATTTCAATGAATATGTTCAAAAATCATTTTTACGTCATGAAAATGAGTGCACTAAAACAGTTTTAGTTTCTGATGTTTAAATATAGTTTCAATATATGTAGTTTAAAAACAATGATTATCTATCTTCTTTTAGAAATATTGCAAGAAAAATGTAATGAAAATGCATTAGAATAATGTGAATAAACAAAATCATAAAATCTTATATTTATTTTTTTAAAACATTTACTTTTTTTATATTGCATAAAAACACAAAGGAAATGTAGCAGAATAATGGGAAAAACTCGAAATCTTTATTTTTTTATTTTTTTATTTGTTAACTTTTTTAGAAATATTGCATAAATAAAAAATGTAGTAAAAAATTGGAAATAAAAAATCTTGAAATCTTAGATATGATTTTTTAAACATTTATTTATTTATTTATTTATTTATTACCTTTTTAAAAATATTGTATAAAATGCAATAAAATGAAAATGTAGTAGATCAGGAATAAAAAATCTCAAAAAATTTTGTAAACATACATATATTTATTTGTTTATTTTTTTCATTTATTACCTTTTTTTAGAACTATTATATAAAATGCAAAATGAAAATGTAGTAGAACAATGGGAATAAAAAATCTTTAAATATTTTATAATTTTTTTACATTTATTCATTTTAACATTTATGTGGGTATTTATTTATTCATTTATTTTGTATGTTTGATTTTTGATATCTATTTTTATATAATAATAAATATTATAATAAAATATATAAATATATAAATACAACAATTTATTATTAAAACATAAGCATGTTTTAAGATAATATGATAATAATAATGATAATAATAATAATAATAATCACAAGAATAAATAAATAAATATATAAACAAATACATAAACAAGCAAATACATAAATAAATACATGCATACATAAATAATTTTACTCATACTGAAAATAGTGAAAACACGCTGACATTTAAACAGTAAATCTGCAAATAAGCATCAGACATGAACTATAAATGACTATTTGTACATTCTCCTAAAAGCCATTGAGTGTTTATGACACTACATGGTTCATTTGTGTATGGCTTAAAGTTTTGTAGTAACGTTTTGGGCTGCTAATAGTTATAATTGCAACCTACCAAGTGAGCAAAAACTGTAAGACTATATGGTTTAGATTCAGACATGCTTCAGTGCCTTATCTAACTGCTGTATGACAATTTTCATATCCATATCACCTGGTTCATTCCTTTCACTCTCTCTGCAAATCACTAATTAATCTGTGAATAATGGCAGCATCAGCAGGGGAACATGCATGGCTGTTGGAGCGAGACATTTTATAAAGCAAGAGTAATATGGAGATAACGGGGTAAAATTTGAGGCAGGTGTCGTCTTCTTGTCTCTTCTTTTAAAAAGTATGATTTTTATAACCCACAACTGCCACGTGACTTAAGTCCAGATGCAGCCAGACCACTGTTTGTT